>NW_010142634.1:0-15581 GCF_000699245.1 Pterocles gutturalis | reverse complement strand
ATATATAATTTATTATATAGTGCATGTACAAATACAAGGTATATCATTTATATACATAGTGTATATACATTTTATACACATACTGTATATATTTATATATAGGGGGTTTTTGTATTTGCATGTTTATGCATATATACGATATGCTGTAAAATTGCCTGGACATGAAGGAGAGGAACTGCAAAGCCATACTGCTTCCTCCACTTTACGCTAACCTTTATATTCTCCGTACTCTGGTCCCTTCACCTCTTTCTCTTTTGTCGTGTGCTACATCCACCCATCACACCTTAATTCCACCTAATTAGTTTGTAATATCTTAGAGGAACAAATTGACTTTTACTGTATGTACATATGGTACCCAGCACAATCTGATTGGGGCCTCTTGGCACTACTGTAATATAAATAATAAATCAGTAAAAAATACAAATGTTAACCTTCAAGGACTCAGAATGTTTACTTACCTAGTAGTTAAAATGAAAAGTGACTAGTACTGTGAATGCATTTCTACAATTATCAGTAAAGGAAAAAGGAAAGTACCCCAACTCCCTGTCTTAACAAAAATAAAAAAGTAAGTACTCACTTGGCTTTATGAGGATCCTCTATTTCTAAATCCCAAACATAAAGTTTGCCAACCTGATTGCCCAGAGCAAGCATCTTTAAAAGAAAGCAGAGGATACAGAAATTTTAAAATACCATCTCAAAGAATGACAGTCAGAATTTTACAAAAGCTCCATAGCTGATAAATTGTGTGTCAATGTTTGAACATGAACAACATAACGAGTTAGCTGGAGGACTTATAAATGCTACAAAATTCGTCTCCTTTCTTGCACTTTATTATCCGCCTCTGCAGATGGGGGAAGATACCAGGAAACATAGCTTTGGTGAAAAATATTTCTTTGGTGGAACTTTTCCCACCAGGCAGAATCCAGATTGAAAAATCTTGAGCTCCTCCAGTTTCATATAAAGCCCCTTGCAGCAAACCATTCTGTTTATGAAACATCACATGAACCAAGACTTTTCCCATACCCATAACCATAGAATCAATGAAAAGCTACACACCTTCAAATACAGCAGTGTCAAAACTCACACGTACCTTTTGCCAGAAATCCATTGAAAACCTCATGTACCATATATCACACTGGCTGTAATCAAATCTCCCAAGTATGGTCACATTTGACTCACTGGGCTTGATTTTATCTATATCATCTTCCATTTTGCCAGGTTTCCAGCACACAATGGCATTTTCACAAGACTGGGGTAAACCAATGAAAAAAAAAATCACCTATATTTATAATTTATACTGCACACTCAGTCTAACTATAAGAAACATGCTAACAGTTGACAAAATTCACAATACACTCCATAAAATCATTTCAGCATAGTAAACTAGCCCAAGACCCAAATTTCAGTAAAACTTTTACTGTTTAAGATCCTCAAAACAAGCAAATATGAGTAATATAACTGAAAAGAGCTGCCACTTTACCTTGGAAAGAATTAGATCTCCCAACCATCGTACACAGTCAACGTAGTTTCTGTGTATGTCTCTTGTAGAAAAGTCAGGAAAGTGAATTTTCTGGGAAATAAAAGGCCTGCAGAGAAAATTTCCAAGTGAGGTTCAGAGAAACATAGAAGCACAAGTCTAATTTTTAATGGCCAGTCTGAAGACATCTCAAGGTTAAAAGGACAAGCCTTGCCTTTTTAGTTGTTTTAACAGTTTTATAACAAAGTCAATTTTGTATGTTGTTTTGTTGTTTGGGGGTTTTTTTAAAGAATGGGAACAGTGCCCGTGTTCATCCTCATTCATAATGAAACAACGTTTCCCACTGTACAAGACTGTGCAGAGACAATGCTAAACAAAACCACTCCTTCAGATGCTGAATACAGCTTCTATTGCCAAATACGTCAAGAACTAATTCAAGCTGTTTTCCTGATGCTGCTTCTGCAACATCCAACTTGTTAAATAGAAAAACACACTAAAAACCCCATCATTTTTTAAAAAGCACGCTAAAAAAGCATCATTTAATATTTGGTAACATTACCAAAAAAAGCGAGAATATTTTCACAGCTAGTCTCACTGCTGAATATGTTCAGTGCATTTTAGACTCTTCAGTTCTGTCAGTGGTTTAACTGGAAGTTAAGATTAAAAAGTTGATGAACTTCATAAAGGAGAATTCATCTATCGTGTATGTAATTGCTATGGTTATTTGACAATTTACTCATATCTGAGGTCAGATCTGAGAATGATGAAAATTAAGGTTATTACTACATGAACAGTTTTGTCCACACCCCAAAATCAGACAACAGATACAATAATTAGTAAATACTACCCAATATAAAACTGTGTGCTATATTTAATTACATGGATTTGATTCCTTCCTAGAAATTTTGAGGTGAGAGAAAGAAAAGCCACTGACATCTTGAAACACAGTGAAATACAAGCTTTAATTAAGAATGATAGAGATAATAATTCTGGACATTTTCTACTCAAGCAGATAAAGACATAATTAAGATATTTAAAAATAAAAGTGTCCAGACTTTCAATCGGCATTCAGTAAAATTCTACTGAAGCAAACATCAGTAAGACACGTATTTAGAGAGATTCAGTATCCAGCACAATCCCCAGGTCACTTGCTATCCCCCAGAACTCCCAATTTGGATAGGAATTAACTCGGGCCATTGATGAGAATATTCATGTTTTGCCAAGACAGCCAACAAGATGAAGACTACGTACCTGTTGGTTTTATTTGGGTTGTACTCATACGACTCTTTGATGGCATTTATCATTCTCTTGGAATTAATTCTCCAGAGTTTTAGAGAGTGATCCATCCCACAGGACATTATTTTTTCACCAAGAAGATCATAATCCTAAATATATGAAATAATTTTGAGGACACCCAGCCTAAACTGCATCATATCAACTCAGATTTTATTCCATCATTTCCATCAAAACAGCATTTTCGGCTTAGAGAATGCAATGCAACTGTGTATTTCAAATAGAAAAATACTAAAAACTTAATCCTGCTCACTGCAAAGAAGCACAATATAATAATTCTATTTACTCTCTCTCAAGTGAGGCATATTCAACAGCACTAACAGACAATGAATCTCCTGCTAGGGCTCTCCCCTCAGTAAATTCCCTAGGTTTCATTTTATGGAGTAACTTTGGCAGAATTCCAGGGCTATGACATGAGTGATGACTATTTACAACCACAAGAGAATAACACAGTATCAGATTTCATACAGATGTACCCCTCACCTTTCAGGTCACACAACAGGAATGGAGACAAGTTCTGAAGAGCAGTGGATGAAAAGTCACCTATTCTAGTTGATATTTACTGGGTACAGTGTCTGTTCACAGCCACTGAAAAGCAGCATAACTCACCTGAAATAACTTCTTTCCTTCACTACCATGTCTCTCAAACTTATTTGTTCGTGCTGCTTGGGCTTGATAAGACCTCAAGAACTTCAAAAGTGGGGCCATCATGAAAACGTTTTACTCTTTCTAGCCCCACTGAGCTCTATTTCATTTAATTCTAGGCTGCATTGTGAGAAAACTAGCTACTGAAACACACAGGAAGTGAACACCTGTCCTGTATATTGAGAGGTGGCCAGATCAATCAAACCACCTTCGATTTAAGCTTCTCTATCCCCTTAAAACAGTATTTATGCACTTCATTTTTTTAAGAAGGTATAATATCAAAAACAGTGCACAAAAGGATAAAAGGTTACATATTGTAGGCTTACTACCCTCTGTAAATCTAAATCACTGCCCCAGAGTCTTCCACTTACTGCACTTAACACCTCATCCCTGTGCCCTTCTACTCCTCCAAATATTGCAACCAGCGTGTCTGTCTGGATGTTCCACAGTCTCAATGCATGATCTATAAAGAACAAATAAAATTACATGCTGCTTTTTATATGTACATATGAATAATATATTTCAGCTTAACCACTTTCAATAACAGGTGTTCATGTAAACATCAAAAGGCACTTAATTCTTCTTCACTTGTTAGAAACAATGGAACTGCATTAACTAAAATTGCCATTACACCTAAACTGCTGTTATAGTAATTCTGTAATTGAGAAACTGTGCCCACTCCCCTCCCCTAGCGATAGCTTCTAGCAAAAGTATACTTGGATCTTTAGATCATCTGAAAAGCAAAGAAGAATCTTGGACAAGTATGTTTGTACTCAGTCTTATCTCAAGAAACAATTTTTTGTATGAAAAAAATACTAGAATTTCTTTCAGCCATTCTTACATGAGCATTCAGAGGAGTTTTGATTTTCCATTTTTTTAATCTTTAAAATATTATTCTTTATGAATCATAGACTGCAGTGATAGGAGAAGCTGTTTCTATAAACAATAGGTATTCCAAAGTCCATCAGACTGATCCACTTGTTTAAAGAAAGTTTTAACAATTTCGAATTAAGAACCTTCCCATTGGAAACGGGAACCTCACATGTATTTCCCTTTTGGATTCCACAAGTACACTGCACTGAATTACAATAACACCAACTAGAAAGCCACACAGTCCCAAATATTTTCCTCTTTTTCTATTCATCTCTCAGTCAAACAGTTCTGAGACTCTAAAATTCTCCTGCCTCAAGCCCTCTCTGAGATTGTACCTGCTCCAGAGATTGCACATTAAAACTTGTGGTACTACAGCTGATGTCAAAATGTTATTAAAAAGAGAACCTAAAAAATATACACAACTCAAGAAATTAAACCTTACAGACCCACAGCACAAACTTGTCAGGTGCAAGAATCAGAGGGGTTCCCCTACTCCTATTCTTGTGTAGCTCCATCAGCAACACAAAATACACTAAAATCAGAAGTCCCCTTATGTGAACGTTTCCAACTTTTTTTTCTTACTCTTGCAGCAGATCAAGTATTCCCTTACTTCACAAAACAGTCAAGATTAGGAAATTGTGACTGTTTAGACGTTCTGGACAAGCCCATAAGACACCATACCAAAAACTCGCTTCTCCCTTCATTAATGTGGCTTTTCACACAAAGTCCAATTCAAGTCAGAGCTGCTCCTGAGTGACAGAGATTCAAAGTTTTCCCCCTGAACATGGTGGTGAATGCTGTCTGCATCCCCACTAGATGGCAACATGATTCAACAACTGAAAATACAGTAATTCAGAAAGGAAAGAGCAACTCCAATGTTCACGTTTCTTCTTTCCTAAAAGCAGTACTGTTCACAATCCCTTTGCACCACAGGTGGAGTTCTGTTTACTGTAGGCCATGGATTTAATATGTACAAGACATATAGCCACAGAAGAGCAAGATTTGCTCTCAACTTTCAAGATAAACTTGTTCGGTGCCATTCATAAAAAAATCATGGAGGTTTTGGCCATTTTCAAGGCCAAAATCCAATCCAAAGTATCCTGATTTAAACAAAAACAAAAGAGGTTTTTTTCCTCACCTTTGCTTACAGATAAAAGGAGATTTGGATCTCTTGGATGGAATTTCAGTTCATTGATTGCATTTCCATGGCCCACGTAGTGCTGGGATAGAATTCAGAGACCAAGTTATCATTTCCCCTCATGTTTACATGTATTTAGAAGACGTAAGTTTCATGCCTTACTGAAACATAAGCTGTATCTCAAAGTTTTGAGCACTCACCTTTATGCACTGCATTGTAATAGGATTAATTATCCTAATAATACCCCTGGACCCAGCCACAGCCAGAAGAGGATGGCTTGTATTGCTATCATATGTCCACGCACAGGTATAGAAATTTTCATCTGCCTACAACATCGTAAGTTAAGGAACACAGAAAAAAAATAAGTTATTTCTGTTTTAAAGCAAAAGCAGCTTTTTTAAAAAAAATATTACTATTTTCAGTAAAATTGTTGCTATTTTATACAAGTGCCCAGGGGAGTCTCTGCTGCAGCCAATAAGATACATATTTGATTATACATCTGCAAATACAAGCAACATCGCTTTTTCTATAGATGCCAGTTTCCTTACTTCTGTTCCATAACACGCGAGGAACACCTTTCTCTCTCTTGGTATCACTTTTCAACCTCTTTCTCCAAAACATCCAAAGACCGGGAATAAAATGAGGATGAATCAAGACTGAGTTCACAAGCTATTGACTAGTGCACTGCAAACAATCAACACCAGTTATTACCCCTTCAGAGCATGAAACATCATTCTTAGGCTTTAAACCCCAATTCCATTCCTAGGGAAACTGAGACCACTGCAAAGCAGTGAACGCGAAACATTACACTACTGTTAGCTTTGGGAAGATTGAACTGATGGAGAGTCAGTTTTCAAATATTTTAATACAGCATGTTCCATGAGTCTGTGTTTCTAATATTATTTCAATAGGAGGGACTACAGGATGTAGGAAAGAGGCAAGACTTGGACCTCACAAGGAAAGTGCCACATGAGCAAAGTATTAAATCAGAGACAAAACCTTTTTATCTTTTTTTTTCCTATAAAGCTTCTTCCTTTTTGATAAAGAGGAAGCAAACAAGTGGCTTTTTAACTTAAAAGGATACATCAGCATCTACGTAGGACTGCAACAGACGGATTTCACCTTGGGAATGACATTCATATAAAGTAACCTGGAAGAAAAAAAAATGGGAGAAATCACTGCTTACTTGTGATATTTCAAAAGGAATACATGTACCTGGGCACTGACTTTCTGATGGGGCGAGGTAGTGTGCCTTTATGGTTTAGACCTCATCCATCATCTGTTCGTTTCCAACAGCTGGAAACAGTTTGATAAAAGAATGCTCACAGCAGTTTCCACAAAGCACCAATCCAGGACCAGTCAGCAGTCCTTCCAGATACTAAAATTTATTATTTGAATTGTCTTAGTAAGATTATTTGGAGTTAGTTACTGCAGCCACCTCTAACAGGACTTAGTCTTTTAATGAGCCACTGATACCAAAAGTGCTAAACTAACATTAAGCAAGGTAACTGCCAGGTGGAACAAACCTGGAAACGAAAGATTTCTTGTTTATTTACAACACTTGCATAGAATGCACTTCAGGAGTTACTTTCAAGACTCAAACGACACAGATCCTTGTCCAGAAAAAGCCTATAAATTCACTCCACATACACCATTAATTTAGCTACTGAGCTGCCTGGCATCCTTGCAGATATTTCTCATCCTATTTTAGAGCGTATGACCCTTTGGAAACAATAATATCTAAGAACAGTAATTTCAGCAAGAAGATACATTTATGCACCTCTGTTCCTTATCCCATGTTTGTATTACCAAAGGATTTTTTTCTTTATTATATAGGCTAACTCCCAAATAGCTAACACATGACTTCAGAAAACAATCCAGAGGATGCAATTCTCCCAGGTAACAGATGCTACATACCTCAGAAATAAAGCTTTCTAGATAAAGTATCCTATCTGTACAAAAGAATGCAAGCAGAACCACATGGAAGGGTTTATGTTTAAAAACACTACTCACTCTGTTGCTGCCTACAGTGGCAAAAACGAGAGGATCACCTTCTTTACTGTGCCAGTTAAACTGGACTCCAAACAAAGGCTGACCATGGTCCTCCTGTAGATGTAAAGTAAAATTAGAGACAAAAAAATAAAACCCACAGGCATATTACTTCTGTGAAATTCAGCTGTGGTGGTAAACAGTTTAATTGATATGTTTTCATCCTCAAACTACTGGGTTCACATCCAGTACAATTTCAGATAGCGAACAGTTAAAAAGAATAGTTTTATAACTTCCCACTTTAACTTGGCTGTCTTAAGGGAGGTTAAAGGAATATTCTGCCTCTGCCCTCCCCCTTTTCTCCCCCCGTGCTTTTAAAAAAGTGAAGGGGAAGAAACATCTCACAGCTATGGCCAGAAGCTGGCAGAACTCCTGAGTTCTATTTGCAGCTCTACTATGTTTTGCAATTTTCAACAAGGCAACCTCCGCATCCAAGGCCACGTCTATATGCCTTTTATATTGTTATAGTTACTTCCACACAAGGATTTACAACTTCACAGAGGAGAATTATTAGGACAGTGAAGAATTATACTGGCATAAGGGTAGTGAAGGGCCACATTTAACTATTACAGCACAGTTAGGTCTTGCAACTCTATCACAGACACCACGAACTCTCTCCAGCATGTCACAATGCCGCTGCAAAGTTCACGTCTACAAAGTGTTTTCAGATCGCCTGCACAAACAGTTACCAGAGAAAAGACAAGAATTATTTTTATACAGCTTACATCAGTTTAATAGAGGAAAAAAAGAAGCAGATATGTTTATGAATTGTGATGAATATGGTGGTGCTTGTTAATAATTGATAACAGTATTTTGGCCGGTCCTGACAGGATGTTTTCAGTAAGAATAATGTTCATTAAAGTGCCTCCCCACAGGGGACTGTCTGGGACAGTGCAGGCAGGAAGGAAGTGTCTCATGACAGCTAAGCAGGCTTCAAATGGCAGTGCTTCAGAGACAACACCAGAAATATTAGCCCTGGCAGCTCTGGCCTATCCAAGAACCAAAGAATAAATCTGAGGAGGGGGTATAGGTGCAGAGTCCAACACTACTCAGAAAAGTAAGGAAGTATGGAATAATTTAAACCAGCATTATTTACCGAGAAAGGCAATATCCGTTATTAACGGACGCAGCTAGAAGAGCTAGAAAGAGAAGGGAGAAAATCTTTCAGACATTAAGGCTTTCCTGCACTTGTTGAAAAGAGGTAACAACTTTCAAAGCTAAATACAGATTTAAAAGAATTGTTCAAAGTTTAACTCAAAGTATTACCCATCGTAACATGAAAGATCAGACTACTGGCTTTATGTGGTGAGGGATATGGGATATTAGCAAAGGGAAAAGTAGTGAGGTTATTAGTCATGTCATGACAGAAGTAAGAAGCAGGTATTCAGCATCTGTAAAGCATTATAGTTTAATTAATTAGAGATGAAGAATGAGGAAAACTGGATGCCATAAAATTGCATACACAAGGCCATGATTTTTACCATACAATAAGTTATGAATTTTACTTCCTAAGCTTATTTTTTAAGTGTATTTACTCTTGAAGAGAATGGCTGAGAGGTCAAATACAGAATACTTAAAAAAAAATCCACTAATAATTAGTTGGTTTTGAATTTCTGTATGAAAGAGTTTGTGCTGGCCACTACTGAGGGCTTTTGACATATGGCATGAGATAACACAGGTAAAATGCATGGATTCTTACTGCTTATTACAGAGACATATTAACAAGTTTTGTCCTTGTTTTTCTGGAATAACCTTGTTCTCTGTCATGTGCACTGTTTCTGACAAATTTAGTGAAATGGGAAAAGTGAAAAAGATGTTTTTCCCCCTCAAGATAGGATAGTTTTCCAGCTTAAGTTGTGATGTTTGTGATTTTCTAGGTAGGACCCAGATCAGGGCAATAGGTAAAAAGTAGAGAGGTACAACAGAAGGCTATACTGTTTCTATATTTCTGTATTTTAATACATAACTAAAGTATTTAGTAAGCTTTTTCAAAGACAACCTATTTCCCTGGAAAAATTACTCTGCAAAACAAATATCTCTAGACAACTTACATCATCCACACTACATTCTTCACATCAAGTGCTACAACCTCCAAGAGCCTGACCGTACATATCCCAGTTTGTCTGGTGTTTAATGGATAAAGGAGTTGAGCAGAGGCTCTTGCAGGAAGTCACTACGGTATCTGAAAAAATTATGCTCACCTCATTTAAACTACCATCCTCCTCACTGCTCAGAGACAGCACACAGCTATTTCAGTAATACCTGTCTGCTCTAATTTTTGTCCCAAGTGCTAAACAATGAAGCAGGTTTTTAAAAATATTATACTTTTGGGTGTCGCACATTATGATTATCCTGAGATGCCACGTATGTCACACAGATCTGCCCACTGGTTTGCACAGACAGAAGAGTGACCCAGATGCTGGTCCAAAAGTAGAAGTGTAAAATGCCATCTTGACCCTGGCACGAATAAAGAGCACAAAACCCAAAGTACTCAGGTTGTTCATGCACCACAGAAAGAAGGCAGAGGAAAAAACAGATCTACCATTGTTACAAAAGCAAATAAACAAATAACCAATGGTTAGTTCTGCCCTTACTCACTAAACGCCAACTCAGGTTCAGTCAGACAATCAGACTACACCTGTTTTTAGACTTAAGACAGAGAAGTAAATACTAAACCAACACAAAAAATAATCACCTGCAACTACATGAACACATTTTAATATGCTGTCACCCACACTGCCAGTGAGGAACCAACTGACCACACACGCATTTCCAGTTCCCAGAAGTTATTGGCAGTGGTTTGAGTTAACTCTCCTTTACACATCAACAAGCTAGAATCTTAACATGTGGTTGGTTACTGATTCCCAGCTCAGGGGACAGCAAGTAGAAGCTGAGTGACAACACTGGACTGCGAATAACTACTGAGCCACACACTAAGCAAGAGCAAAGAGTAGGGCAAATAATAACAGGGAGCACATAAAAGCAGAATACACACAGCTCCTCGCTGGAAGCAAAACATAGGCTGTGCACATCAGCTGTATATGCTCATTTGTAAACTACATTTCCATTCAGCCCACAGAAAGCAAAGATTTTGCAGTACACCTTACAGTAACTTAGCACTACAAAAAAGAGAAAAAAAAAAAACCAGTTCTTTATTTCCTGTCATTTTCCAAGTTATATTTTTGTTTTCCTGATGCTCAAATTTCACCCAAAATAACTTCCACAGTAGTGTTTAAAAAGCATATTTAGCAAGCACTGAGTTTTTCAGGCTGAATCATAACCATTTAACATTCAAAGCAGACGGTAATGGACATAATTCTTTGTTTCCCCAAGGAAAAAAAAAAAAGTAAAAAGCAAAATGAGATGGAAAAACAAGAATAGAAAAGTGGAAAAACATCTAACTTACACATCCCTAAAGAATATTAAAATTAATTTCCATGTCTTTAAATCACGTTGCCTCTTCCTTCCATTTCAGGACATCCACCTTACAGCATAGTTTAAAGACATAGAAATTATGGGGTACACGATGGGATATCCAAAGAGTCACAAGTGTCCTTCTGAACCCACATACAACATTCAACCGTTACAGTTCATCTCCACAGTATCTGCAACATCGGTATGAAGGACCAGAAAAAGAAGAGAGGCTTCTTCAAACATGAAGTAAAAAGGACTTACCAAATTTGGCTTCTACCTAGTCATTGTATTAACATGCACGTTTATTATTATTAGTATTAATTTTGGTTCAAAGAGAAATGGGGAAAAAAAAGATAATAAAAATAACCCACTTAGTTGAAATGCTACATTTACTCCCTCACAGCTTGATTCCACTTGCACAGAAATCCGTTCCCAGGCCCTGATCCAAATCCATGGAAGTCAGAGATTGCTTAACTGCGTAGGGTGGTCTTTTGGGTCATCCTACATTGGGACCTGGGTTGAAGCTGGGGTGAGGGAATGTTCTGCTTTCCCAGAAGACACTCGAAAAGTACAAACCCCTTTGGAATATTTGGTCTGCAGATAGAACAGATATATGCTTAGTAAAACTCAGAACTTGGTAAATGTTTGGGTGCCGAAAGGCCCACGCCTGTGTTGAAGCAAGACTTGAAGCCACAAAAAACACTATCTGCGGGGGCGTTTCATGCGAATCAGAGGAACATCTGCCTACCTAGGTAAAAATGAAAGAGCTTCCCTTCCTCCTACACCCTGACAGGACTGGAGATAACATCTGTACTTCAAAAAACACAATAAGATCAACTCCTTTCCCAGATACATTTGTCAGTATAACTTCATATCACAACTTCTCCATTGGCAAAGCTCATTTAGGAGGTTTCCATGCTTCAAACCTCTCACCCTCTCCCACTCAGCTACCTCAGCATTTCAGTCTGAAGCCAAAGTTCAAAAACAGCTACATCAGCACAGCTCAACAGTTAAGTGTGGGGGAACGACAAAAACCTCTTAAAGGGATTCTGTAGAAAATATCCACTATGGAACTGCACACATCCTCTTGTTAGCTAAACATAAAGTTTAGCAAAACTCCCATCTTGTTCCAGGCACAATCTCTCCTTTATTTAGAAATCTTATAAAAATCAAATCAGATGGCACATTTACAACTTATGCCACATAAATATCCCACGCAAGGCTGGGGAATGAAAGAACAACATCCTGACAGTGTAAAAGAACCAAAGAGAAAATTCATTCAGTTCATCATAGTCTGTCACCAGTGCAGAAGAAAACAATAATACCTTAAAACACAAGAACAAGGAGTAGAGACCATGAATCCACATCCCTTAATACCACCAGGTATTACGTGGGAAGATAAATATGACCTAGATCAGGTGTGAACACACAATCACAATGCTTATGATAAATTAACCAAATTGCATTATATAGCACTTATGACAATTGCCAGAGGACAGACAACATCTGACCTGAAAAGTGTGAGGAAAAAGCTACTCCAAGATTGTTGGGTTGTTTTTTGTTGATTTGTTTGTTTGTTTTTTAAATACATTTCAACAGGCAGAAAAATACATACAGGTTCTGTGCTTTGCATCAAGTTGCCACAGGTTTTGTTTTATTTTAATTTATCCAGTTTGTTACCTTTATCGCAAGCAACCACAGCTTCAATGAAATACATAATTATATCACAAATAACTTTGCAAACCTGTACAAAAATAGGGTTAATTGTAGCACTGACTACTGTTTCCTATATCTCAGTATCCTTTTTCTTCAAAACTTCCGCTATTCCAAATAAGAAAGGTACTTTCTTCAAATGAGCACAGAACATAATTGTATACTGATATTTAAAAATATCGATCTTGGCACTGCCTCACAGCCAACATTAACATTACTGCCAGCAAGCAGTACCCAGCATTCCCACGCTGAAGTTGACACATACCTACCTTTAGGCTATTTACACATTTGAAGGAATATTTGCACTTCTTTGACTTCCACTTTCCTTTCCCCCAGCTTTTTCTTCCCGGTGCATTAGGAGTGTTTGTTGGTGTATCAGGTCGTTCGGTGTTAGTACCACTTTCAATACTAACAGCATCATCCTGAAAACATTCAAATTACATAGAATGTAATAAAGATATCATTAACTGATGTATAAATTCGACTAATTTCGCAGCACTTGGCCTTTCTACTTTTTCTCCTCCTCCATAAGAATGGAAGATCTCCTGGGACTTGGTGTTATTTAGATTCACATTTTTTAATCTATTACTAACATAATAGCATTTCTCCCTAGAAACAGAACGTGAGTCACATGAGGGCTAATCCAAGAGGGACAGACGTGAACTGTGATCTAGTGAAGTTTCTTCAGAATACTGGTAGCTGCTCTTAAGAAAATGACGAAAGGTAAAGTGGTTTCTTCCCTAGAACACATATTTGACGTCGCTGAAATGAGTACTTCTGAATTACTGAAGGAAGAGACTGTTTGTGTAAAAACATTATGCTTAGACATACCAAGAATCTAACCATTCCGAGAGACTTCTGGACATCCTCAACAGCATCAGGCACAGCAGTTCTGCAATAAGTCAGCAATGCCACTAGAAAAGGAAACCCCACTCCTCCCTCTTGCTCTTTCCTACAGATACTTGCTTAAACTAAAAGCTAAGTCAAAAAAAAAAAAACCACAACAAAACCAAAAATAACATTAGCTTGCTCTCTAATCGGCTGACTAATCCAACTGGCCCTCCAACTGTCAGCAGTCAGAGCTAAGTGAAGGATGGGGAGAAATGAAAAAAGGGGTGCACAGAACAACCTACTCAAGTCGCTGAGCAGTTTTAGATTGATGTTGGACAATTAACAGAAACTGCAATTTCATATGCAGTCTAACTGAAGGACACTACTGAAAAGGACCTTTCTATTCCCTGCATCACCCATCACAGCGCACTTCAACTTCACCTGCGGCATAACTGGCAATGCTGTACTTCCATACCAGTAAGTTCAGCTTGGTAAAAATCAACATTTATTTTTTTTCTGGCAAGGCAGTCTGATCACTTTCTATCAGAGTAGTGGGGGAAACCAACTCCTCCTAAGGCTACATGATTCTAGATCTGAACAAAGGGAGACAGAGGCAGACAACAGCCTGTCACAGGAAGAGATTAAGTGTAACATGAAGCTGCATCAGGAACTCCACTAGGAATATGGAATGAGGTCAACTATAAACATTAATACACCAATTCCCACTAAACATTTACTCTTTGTCCCAGTTTCGTATCTGTATCTTTAGAAGCTGGTAGAGCTACAGTGGTCTTTGGTTGCCCAACAACCCTGAAAATCAAGACTTCCAAAGGAAAAAAAGGAGGAAAGACAACACACAAGCCTGTAAGTGAACTGCTCAACCCTGGAGTCATTCCCTTCATACTGCACCCCTAAAAGAGCCAACCCTCCCTAAATAAGTACAACCAAGTTCAGCAACTTCTATGTTTTCCAGTTTCTTCTCCTTTACCCTAAGAAATTTCAGAGCTTGACAAATTCTTGTCTCCCAACCGCACTGGCTAGCCAGAGTCATAACACTTCACAAAAGTGAGGTTTTCTCTGGACTAGTCAGATATTGTCAGCACAAGAATACCAGGTACCTGGTATAATGCAACTACAACAAAACTGACAAACTTGCATTGAGGACACTTGTGAAACAAAATACACCCTTTTTCCAAATCAATACTGTTATGCCAACTTTCAAGCACAATCCCAGCCTTTCACAAGTAGCGGAGTCCAGTAATAAATTCCTGAAAAAGGGAGTCTGAGACCACTCAACTCAGGTCACATTTTCAATAACCAGACAGCTCACATCCCATGGACACTGAGAGCTTACAACAGCCACCAAAGCAAACCTGAATGCCTTTGTCACCAAATTACACTTGGATTCACAAATGCTGCTGAGCAGTATAAAAATTCAGTAGCAGTGGTACGGAGGATCTTGAACCTTACAAGCAGCACTTCCATAGGTTATAGGGGATGTGATCCAGATCTCTCACTTCCCCTGTATAGTGCTCTAACCAGAAAAAAAACCACACACTGCATCAAGCTAACACCCAAATAACACCCCCCACTCAGTAGCTGCATAAAGCGATTGCTAGATAACTCAAATTAAGTGTCTTTCAAGTATCAAGCTATGCTCTATCAATCATATTACCTTTGCTCTGTACCACTAGATTGTACCCTCAGCCCCTGGTGCCTTCTGACAGAAGCGCATGAGCTCTGGTCCCTATTCCTCATTCCCCCCCAAAGAGCTGCACACGTAAAGCCCCTGTTCCTCCTTCACCAGAGGGCTGCACGCACACATTTATGCTGCGTGTTACTCTGCAACGTGACGGCGAAGACACATGACACAAAAACCGTAAGAAAGATGGAAAATTTTGATGTTTTACAGGAAAAAAAAAAAAAAGTCTGGCATTTTGAAGCAGACTTCAAGACAGAGCACGCTTAGAGTTTGGGCCTCAAATCCTCCCTCACCCACGTGGAGGCACAGTCAGTGTCTCCCCACAGACCCACGCTGCTCTCTCCCACCGGGGCCCCCCTCTAACGTCCCGCCTGCCCCGAGGGGCGGCCACAGCGCTGAGGCGGGACGACCCCCTCCCCTCCCTCTCCGTCCCCTCCTCCCGCCCG
>NW_010142633.1:599-959 GCF_000699245.1 Pterocles gutturalis | reverse complement strand
ACACCATGGGCTGTGTGCCCACCACACCGTGGGCCACGTGCCCACCACACCACGGACTGTGTGCCCACCACACCACGGGCCACGTGCCCACCACACCACAGGCCACGTGCCCGGCACATCACGGGCCACGTGCCCGCCACACCATGGGCCATGTGCCCACCACACCACGGGCCACGTGCCCACCACACCACAGGCCACGTGCCCGGCACATCACGGGCCACGTGCCCGCCACACCATGGGCCATGTGCCCACCACACCACGGGCCATGTGCCCGGCACACCATGGGCCATGTGCCTGGCAGGATGATGGAACCTGCCCACAGCCCTGGGGGAGGCTGCAGACCCGGCAGGTCCCCGGGTT
>NW_010142633.1:0-265 GCF_000699245.1 Pterocles gutturalis | reverse complement strand
TTGGCCCCAGTGCCATGGCCCTGTGTGGGTGGGGGGGCTTGGGGACAGGCCCTGGAGTGCACGGCGGGGGTACCGCGCCATGCCAGCACCATGCCCATGGGCAGGGGTCCTCAAAGGGGGACTGTGGGGACCTGCTGGGGGGCTTGATGAGCCCCCAAGGCCTGGGCACCCTGGTCAGGGCTGGAGCTGTGCGCCTTGGGCTGTGGTGGCCCTGGAGGCCCCATGTCTGTCTGTGGGACCCTGGGGGGCCTTGGGCTGGGGGGGG
>NW_010142632.1:0-14631 GCF_000699245.1 Pterocles gutturalis | reverse complement strand
CCCTCTTCCTCAGCAGGGGCGAGTAAAGGTGGAGACGAGCCCGGGAAGCTGCCGGAGCAGGAAGAAGAGGAGGAATCCCAGGTTTTGCACGGAACCGGCCATTGCAAATGGTTCAATGTGAGAATGGGATTCGGGTTCATCTCCATGAACAACCGAGAGGGAAGCCCCTTGGAGTCTCCAGTTGATGTCTTTGTACACCAAGTAAGACCCATTTTTGTGTTCCACCTCAGCCTGCCACATTTCGTTGAGCTCAGTGGGATTCCGGTTTCATGTGAAGAGAAGTAACCTATTTTTCCTAGGTATTTAGGTACATCTATAATGAAAAAGTTATCTTAGGTACTGGTTTTGTTGGGAGCATCTAATTTGAGTAAATAAGGTCGTTAGATTGTGCTTAGTGTCTGTGGCTGGAGATTTGTGTAGAGGGATAACGTTTCTTCATGTCTTCCTCCTTGGTTAGAAACTTCAGTGCTTTTTATTTACTTTCAAATGACACACTTTTCTTTTTAACAAGGTTTATCGTTTGTCACCAGAGTGGCCAGGAGAAGATATGGTTTTCCTTGGAAACTGATTAAAATTAAGCTCGGAAAAGGATAAATAAGTGTTGGTTTTCACTCAGATAACATTTGGATACAATTCTAAACGCTTTTCTTGTAAACCTCGAATTGCTTTTTAAAAGCTCATCTGAGATTAGTTAGTGAAATTAAGACATAATTATAGTGTTGTTTTGCAGTAATTCAGACCTGAGAGTGTCCCTGTGGTGATACACTGAAGCGTGCATGTGGTTTGGTTGGCTGGTTTTTAAATATTCATTCCTAGGGGGGAAAAAAAAAGTAACGATTAAGGAATCAGACCCAAAGCAGCGTCTCTGTAAGGCAACTGTTGGGGAGAGAAGCGGCGTGTGGCCGTTGTTTTTATT
Organism: Pterocles gutturalis; assembly: GCF_000699245.1. Lineage (NCBI taxonomy): Eukaryota > Metazoa > Chordata > Aves > Pterocliformes > Pteroclidae > Pterocles > Pterocles gutturalis. Next base: position 13,715 of record NW_010142632.1, on the reverse strand, counting down.
TTTCAGCGTGAACGGTGTTCGTATTTGAACGTGGAAGCTGCTATGAATGCCTTCACGCAAAGGAGTTTCAGATGCAGGATACGTAAAAAATGGTAAGGTAACTTTTCCCAAGGTCTGTAGCGTGGTTTCTGAAGAAGGAGCATGTCTAGACATTCCCTGGTCCTTCTGTTAGTCTCTGGCTGCAACAACGCTATTTTGAATTTCACCCGTCTTCTCTTGTGATCAGAGCACAGAAGATAAAGAGACCATTTTGGTTTGGCTAGGGCCATGTTAGGAAGGCAAAAAGGCATGTTAACTTTTTACGTGGTTGTCCATTTTCTATGACGTTTGCAATGACGGGGCAGGGGGGTGTTCCATGATGATACAGTGATTCCCTTTTAATGTTCCATTTGATGGCTCAGCAATGTTTTGTGGTAACTTTCATCAGGCTTTTTAAAATAATACACCTTTCGTTAAATTAATAAAAAGGTGACTGAATGAGCGCTGCTGCTGTGGCACGTTGCCTTGCTCTTTGCGGTGGTGGAATGGGTTTCTGATCTTGCTGTCTTACATGTACACTACACCTAAGGGCCTGCACATCAATATTAGCTGCTTGCATTTGGACCCAATAGTGAATTTGTTAAATTCTTACACTTCCTGCTTTGTACTGGCATATGAGGTGCCCTCCTCTTTGCTGCTGCTTTTTCTTTTTAGGACTGACTGAATGAAATACTTAAAAAAGAAGGAGCAGTCTTCCTCCTGTTTTCCCTCTTTCTTCCCTTCTTTGTATCTTTGTAAGTTTTGAAATTGCTCTTTACAGTTTTATAAATTTACTTGATAGATAAAACACCTTTTTCTTCAAATAATTTAGTGTTAATACATGTAATTATTTTTTGTTCCTCAAATAATAGAAGACAAACATCTGAAGCACAGCAGTGGTATTAATAAAAAAACACATTTGGAAACAAAAGATATTCTTACAGCTGTGGAAATAGAGAAGTGCTGAACTGCATGATAACATGATACATATAAGTAATACTAGACAAGGTGTGCTGTTCCATAATGGAAAGGAGTCATAGAAAATAATAAAAAAAGTATGAAAATCACTATTCCATTGTGTCCCCTAAAGGAGGAGACAAGAAGGAAATTTTAGACATGTTTGTTTACACTTTAATAATCTGCAATTTATTTGTATCCTTAGGTTTCTAAGGCATATCCCAGTGTAAAATGTGTGGAAAATATGTTTCAGTGCACAAACTCTGCACCTTAGTCAATTTGAGTATTACTTAGAGATATGTCTTACTGACTGAAGTTACTAGTATTATGCAATGGATTGCTCTTACACAAATAAAATAAGTTTCACACCTTTTTATTTCTGATAAAATCTAGGATATACATAAACCTCATGGTAACATGAGTCATCTTTCCATCAGTGAAAATATTTTTTCTGTTTAATAAGGAGAAGCAGTATCTATTTTGTTTCAGAGTACATTTTAGATAATTTATATTGCTATAGAGAATGCTTTGTATTAGCTGACTAGCTGACCAGTGGTCACAGTAGCAGCCAGAGCATAAAAATGTATTTAAATTGGTAATGTTATTTAGCAGTGCTGCTTGTACAACAGTCTGTTGCCTGAATTGATTAGACCCTATTCCTACTAGTTTCATTAATTTGAAAAATTTAGCATGTGAAAAGTCTTTTTCAAGGCAAAGATGTTAGTTTATTAATCTGTTGAAACAAAATACTGCTGTTCAAAACCTCTGTGAAAACACTTCATCATTTCTTTTAAGTGTGTGCACATAGCTTTGCATTCACTTGTTCTGCAATGTTTGTAGCTACTGGTATTATTCGATAGAATTAGACAGTCTAAGAAGGGAAAAGAAGCTTCTGTCTTATTTAGTCCAAGTCCTGTCAAAGCTAGCTTTAACCCTGCAACAATATTTTTACTTCCTTATCTTACCTTCTCTTGGTGAGGTTATGCCTAGTGTTAAGAGATGTTGCTCTGAACAAAAACCTATTGGATGTTGAGTTAAAATTCCAGTAATAGTTTAAGCTCATTATACATAGACTTCTGAGCTTGCAGTTAATAATTTTGCTTTATTCTTGGAGTTCCCCCTTCATTGTGTGCATATTATAGTAATGTTTTTCTAAAGTCTGTGCCTCAATAGTTTTATATATGGATATATTTTTAGAGATTATGCTTTTGCTTGGACTTACCTTCCCCTTCACCCAATGAAAGTTCTGTTCATGAAACAGCTGCAGTATTGAGTTTTTAACTCTACCTTTTTAGTCCTTCCTTCAGCACTAATCATTTTGATTGATCTTCTCTGAACTACCTTCAGGTTGTTGTTACCCTTCTGGTAATGAGGTACCTAGAGCTAGATGCATTATTTAAGGTAGAAACACATCAGCCGTTATATATGTGCATCTGTGTATGTACAGTGTTAATAGGGTACACCTACAAACATTTACATTCCTGTCCTTTTTTAGCTTTATTCTGATACAGCTTATATATTTTAAATCATGTGTTTGAGTCATTCAGTGCCATATAAAAATTGCAAGTCCTAAAAGCTATTTAATTTTTTGAAGGCAGGCCATGCCTAATGCAGCAATATGCCTAGTCCACTGTATTTCTTTTACAAAAAAAAAAAAAAAAAGAATAGTAGCAATCGTAGTTCTGTGTAACTGCTAAATCCAAGGAATGTGCACCTTACTGAATTTGTCTCAGTATTGTCATTTGGACTTTTAATAGTTTATCATGGAATGAATAATATAGCTTGCTTCTCTTTTATGTGTGGACAGCTCTTGTTAAATTTTAGAAAAAGATCTATTTGTCAAAGGGTAAAACAGGTGAAGTGAGTGAAATGTTTTGTGGTGCACAACGAAGACAAAAGGTCTTCATTGCTAAGAACTAAGAAGAGCTCAAGCTTCATAAAATCAGATAAAAGGGTGAAATTAATGCACGTTCAAAACTGTACACACAGGTTAGATACATACAATTTTTTTGGATGCTAGCAGTAAGGCAAAAATGCTGCAGGTTCTTCTTTGCACACATTTTGTATGGACTGTGTTAAAAACGTGTCTATTTTCTGTTGCTTAGCATGAAGCCCAGATGTTAAAGATTATAATGAAGGGTAGGGCGCTGGATGTAAATAGATCCAATTAAAGACATATTTATGAATATCAAGAGTTGTCATTTTATGTTCTGTTTCTGAGTAATGTGGTCTTTCAGCATGAGATGGGATTGTTCAGTTTAGAAGACGTTTGTTGGAACCAGACTCTGTTGTCCAAAATTCTTACTGTGTTAAGGGATTGTTACAGGATTTCTGAACTGGGACCTTAAACATGATCCGTCTTTGGGATCCTCTTTTATGAGATGGGGAGAGGAAGGAAGGGAGGAGCAGCTTGCAGAAGTTGGTGTATTTTGTTTTCTCATTAAAAGGAGCATGGTTGGTTTGAAATTTTTCACTTTCATCTGACCTTTCTTGCTGTTGCTGCAAGTTACTGTTATTACAAGATTTGCTAAAAATGGAAGAGAACCTTTTTTCTTTCTTTGAGTTGTTCTGCACTGTACTATCATTTGTATATTATAAATTTTTGTCTTACTGTTGCAAGTACCTGTAATAAAAGAAGGAGGGATAATTACTGAGACTATTCAGTTATGACTGTAAACAGAAGAACAAATGGAAAATTAGACATATAAGCAGCATCTGAAAAGTCTTTTCCCTTAATTTGACCGGCCATCCTTTTTTATGATGAATTTGATGCTTATTCTTTAAATCCCTATTATTTTAGCCACAGGTGAACTACTTTTTCTAGGGTAAAGTTGGGCATGGCATAATAACACTGAATGCTGACTTTCTAATATTGTGACACGTGATCCTGTGCTTTTGCAAGGATGCATTAATTCATCTAGCACTTCTTTTCCGTTTCTGCATATTAGGAGCCTGTAAGAAGCTACTTAATTGCTCAGGATAACTGGAAGTTCTGGGCAAGCAAGTGGGATCAATATTACATTGCTTGTTATTGTTAAATATGACATAGCGCTGCCCCTTTGAAGTACAGAAGTCTCCATGCGGAGTATGCTGTTACAAACTTGTCATCTTTGACTTCTGCTGGGGACCAAGCAAGCCCAGTCCTAATCAAAACAAAAGTGCTAGCAGGATTTAGAGAGGGAAGCTGAGGAAGGAAGCGAATGGGGAGTAAATGTGTGTCTGCAGTGAGCACTTATCAGCGATCTGGCAGAGATCAGACCTACGCTAAAGATGTGGGTGTCGAAGTCTGCTCAGCAGCCCCAACACATGTAGAATCTGTAATAGGTAACTGTGGGAGATCCAGAGCCAAGCTTTGGTACTCACCAGTTGTGCTGGAGCATATAGAGAAAATGGACTTTAAATTATGGAGACCAAGGATTTGTGGTATGGAGTGGTGCAACCTTGTTTGGGATTTTTTTTTTTTTATTTTGGTACTAATTAGGCCCAGTCTTACATTTTCAGTCCTACCTATGGATGCATAGACAGATGGCAAAGTACTTCACTGAGAACTTGATGGTTTAAGATAGTTGTCTGAAGAAACTTGTAATTGGGTGTTTAAGTTATGGAGCCACCATCTGTGGAAATACCTTCCAGATTTAATCTATTTACATCTAATCCAAACATTACAGTGCATTTTTATCGATAGACACCTGTAGTATTTTAAGTGAATGGCAAGTCTGATTAAACCTACATGGTGTTGAATCAGATCAGATTTTGATGAAGAAATTTAAACAGTAAATGGTGACAAGCAAAAATCACAAGCAGCCCAAAGACAGAGGTCTGCAATGGGACTATTTTGTCTTAAGAGAGATTTCCCTTTTTGGCAGAGCAGTAACTACACCCTTTCCAGAGCATGCTATCCTCCTTTTCTCCAGGACTGAGGAAGTTGTGCACAGGAGTCGGGATACTGGAAGGAAGAGGATATTTTGTCTGGGACACAAACATAAGATATCAAAGCAGATACATAAACCGAAGCTAAAAGGAAATGAATTGTTGAATTGTGAAAAAAATTTGTTATTGTTGCTTGTCCTGGTTTGCAAGTACATTAATGAGGTAGTAAGTATATCTAGACCCATCTAGAGTTTTGTTTTAGACTCTTTACAAAGTATATTCCCATTTAAATACTGTTTAATCTTCCTTATGTAACCCATCGCAGTAAAGACCTGTCATCTTTTCCCACTAATTATCAACAGAAGCAAAATTAAGCCCATCAGTTTCTACAAAGGTGTAAAAGTGTAAAACTTAAGTCCTAGGAACCTAGAAACCAAAGCATAAAGACTGTTTATTATGTTTCTTAAACAAACACAAAGAAATAAGGACATAGTGTTTACTTTTTTCATTCCCTGTATTTAAGGGTGCTTTTTTCCCCTTTTGTTAAATCATCTGAAAATTATCATGACTGATAGAAAGGTATTATATGATACTTAGCTCTTTCTAAGGGACAGTACTTGGGACAGGTCTAGACTAGTTTTTTCTTGCAGGATATCACTTGTGAAAGCAGTGAAACCTTAAATTGCTTTTACATCAGCAGAGAATCAGTAAACACCTCTGTGTGCAAGGTGGGGAAGTGCTTCTGATGGCGCAAGCATATTTAGTTGGAGAAATGGGTGTCCAGGCTTTTCCTCAGATTATTTGGGCTGGTCCTGACTTAAAATGGGGGTTTAACGCTTTGGGAGATGACTTGAGGGAATTCCAGATCTGCACTCCAGAGATTGCTCAGCTGCTTGCAGAGCAGCTGTGGAAACTGCTGCAAGTTTTACAGTCTGCTGTATTAAGGAAAACTGGCACTGATTTTGTTTTCTTTCTAACATGCAAAGCTGTAACATGCATCAGGTCAGCAGCTGCTCTGCAAGCAGCTGAGTTGGCTTTGCAGTAGCAGTGTGGTGAGCATGTGGAGGTTGAAACTCCTACAGCCACCCTTCTTGGTGGGAGTCATCCAGCCATGATTTTACTTTTACATTTGGCAGCAGTGCTGCTGCTTAAGTAAGCTTCAAAAGCTTTTACAGAACTCTCCCTGTTGGGCTAGTAAGTGCTTGTGAAGCTGCATAGCAAACCCAGCTGGTAAAACTTTGGTTTCATATCTGATTTTTACAATTTTTTATATCAGAGAAACTCCATGGTCCCCACAAATAAGGGTGGGCAGTGCTGGAACCATAGAAGGGTGGCCAAGGATGGAAACAAGCAGCTGCCAGGGTGAGGTGAAGGTATAGGAGGAAAGGAAGCTAGAAGCTGCTGCTGCAGATAACGTGAATGAAACTGCAGTCTCCTGTGGTGCAAAGTAGCAGAATACTGGTGTTCCCTTCAGCTGGTGATGGAGAAACAATTAAAGTGTTGGTGACTTTTCAAGAAAAAGGGTACTTACTGGTATTGAAATGAGTATAAGCATCTGAACTCTCCTTGGAAGTGGAATGTTTCGGGAATCTTTGCGTCACACTTGAGTTAAATCTTACATGTTTCTCTTTTTTTTTTTTTCTTTTTTCTTGTTTTATTGATTACAGTGGCATTGAAATATTTTGAAGTGAAGTTTTAAAATAGCAGTAGTTACAAAACAAAACCCCAAAAAATAGGAGTTATTTTTGATTCACTACGATAGTGTGTGTTTCTTCTACAGAACAGAAGTAAGTATATTTACAGGGCAGTTCGTAATAATTTGGATATATCTTTTTAGCAGATAGGTGAGAGCTCAGTGAAATTAGTTGATAATCTGAAAAGTATAGCTCCCTAATTATTCTATATGTATAACTTTGAAAATTAAATATATCGATACATTTGAAAAGTTGTTTGTCTGAGAATATGTAGAATATCCTTGTTCTATTATCAGTGCAGGAGCCAAGAAAATCACATAGATACTTGCTATTCCAAAGTTCTAATTTAGCTCTAGAATTACATTTTTTTGGAAAGAGGGAGGCTGAAAGGCTTGTTTTGGTTTTTTTTAGCATCATAGTTTAGTATTTTCACCTGTTAAAATTTTTTAACAGGCAAAAACTGAGTGCATGTATAATCATATTTGGAGTCCATGAATTTGTCTACAAAATTGAAGTAATATTGCATGACTACTAAATATCTTATGATGCTCTGTTAGAAAACACTAATGTTGTTACTACATTCATAAGTGTGTATTTCTCACAAACACAGCTGATAGTGGCTTTCCCATCAAAGTTAATCTGTTCCCAGAGAGACCTTCTAATTAGTCATGGTAATTTATAAGTATGCAGTGTTGATGGATTTTTTTTTTTTTAGATTGCTTTTATTATAGTGCCACTTGAGGCTACTTTAACATTTGTGTTATAACTTTGTTTATGGTTATATATGTATATGGTTATATAAATACATATAAATAAAAAGACTGAAACTGAGAGTAAAAGTGATAGCTCTTGTGGACTTTAAGTAGACTAGAATAAGCATGAACTTGTATTTTTTCAAAGTACAGGTGTCTTTAAAATCTCTTAATAGTGCATGTGTACTGTAATTTTAAAAATGTTTTATTTCATTTTACAACTGTGTTTTGCAAGCTAGTAATCAAAATCTTGGTTGATTTTATGGGCTATTCGTAATAATACAATCTTTGTGGAAATATGGGGTTTTTAAAAGCCTCTGCCGGCCATGTGTTGTAATTTCTGAATATTCTTAAGACTCGTTATATTGGAAATAAAAGAAATATATAAAAGTTTTAATCTAGAATGTACATAATAGACCCAAGATGACTTCTGTGGATTTTGGTTTAGACCCCCAACTAATCTCTGTCTTCAACAGATATATATTGCTATTTTACCCTGTTTAATTACCTGTCCAAAAACACATAGATTGCAGATCTTGAGAATTAGCCATTGTTGACACTAAAGTGGAATAAGAGCAAAGAATTATTCACAAACCTGTTTAGCATCCTCTCCCCCCAGATATCAAAAGCAAAAGTATATCAGGTGAATGGAAATGTGTGAATTATGTCAACAGTAAACAAAAACTCCTCCTTAATGTAATAAAGCCATGACATCCCTTCTTTTCCTGTGGATGTTACAGACCTGATGGGCCAAATTCTGCTTGATCTTCTCACATGATGTGGTCTCACTGACCTGTGAAACTTGTTCAATAAACTATACAGCATTAGGAGTGTATTTTAAGTCTCTTATATTAATGTTCTTACTGGAAGTGTGTAGTTCACGTCCTTTTGTTTTTTGTGTGTAAAAAAGCACACTTTTTGTACTCAAAAACTTGAGGCCTGTACAGTCATGATTTTTTCCCTGTACAGTGCCTAAAATGTAGAGGAGGAAACTAGGGTTTGGGTCAGTGCTGCTCAATTAAAAGTTAACTTAAAATGATACAACTTAACATGATGCGTCTGAATGAACTCGACATATGTAACTTGTATATACTTTTTTCAATATGCTAATTCTTTTGTACTGGGAATGTATAGTATTTAATGTCTTACCTAAATTCACCTGACCACTAAGCTGCCAGGCTGCTTTGATGCAAAGCTCTTGGGCTGATAATGTTGTGGGTTTTTTCTTCTTGCTCAGTCCCAAATCTTTTCCTCATGGGACAAAAGAGCAGTAGAAGTAGTACGTGAAATGCTCCCAGTGTGAAAAAGACCCTTCCTTGTGGGTTCAGGCAGGTTCTGTTAAAAGGGACTGAAGTGAAAGCACCTTGGGATCTTGAACAGCTGTATTCTATATGTCTAGGCAGTTAGGGACACCTGTGCAGAGTCTTTGATTTCTGGCAGGTGTAATAATATGTGGTAGGTATCGGGAAAACAACTGAAAAACTTTGTAACTGCAGTATTGTGTTTCTGTGTTCACAAGGGAAAACATGGGAATCTTTCTGTCAGAGTCCTTCATGATCTGCCTTTTCTAGGGCCTCTATGCTGGGGATGTAGACATCCTACCCAGATATAAGAGCACTGACTTACAGGGAGAGAGGAGTAGCTGAACCCTCTGTCCAGTCAGGAGGGCATGGACAGCTTATAGATTTGGAGGCATAATATGGTCGTCAAATATTTGTAAATGAAGTTAGTGAAAAAGTTTCCATTTCGGCACAGTGCTTAATAGCTCTTCACTACAGTGGTTGCATTCTCATTTGGCTGTGCCAAACCTACTTTCTTTGTCTGTGCGTGTTCATTAAAGAAATCATGTTACATTTGTAATAACTGTTTTATATGAATCAAAGTCACATTTGTTTAATGTTTTCATGTAGCATGTTTTGCAAAAAACTGTTCGGTAGATGGGAACTGTAGGATAGAAGTTAATCCTGCAAGGAATGCATCGTTTCTTATATAAGGGTCTATGTGGCTATAGCACATACACTGATTTTAACTAACAGGACATTCAACAGGGTGTCCTGTTCATTGTGTGTGATTCTGGTTTGGAAACTATTGCAACCTTAGAAACAAAGGTAAAATAATTTTTAAAGTGTTTTTAATTGGCTACAGAAATGAGTGATAATTGTTAAAAATAAAAATTCCTTGTAAGGTGATTGAGTTGGTTGTAAGGAGATGCATGAATAAACAATTATCAGAAATTAAGTTTCTTTATAGTGAACTTTGCATGTCACTGTTGACTTTAAAGGACTAGTCACAAAGAGTGGACTGTGGGATTGAACTGTAGATGATAAGGGAGCAAAAGATTTTAAGGTGTGTTGTCAAGATGAAAATAATATGCAGGATTTTCAGGCACAAATATAGTATGTCTGAAGATAAAATCTTTGCTTAGACTAACTGGAATAGGATTTTGTCAATGTTAATTCATGCCTTTGCAAACACTTCAGCAGTAAATACCATATCTTTCACTAAGGAGTGCTTCATTGTCCTACACTATAGTCTCTTATCTACACTAAGAAAGCAAGCTATCAGATTCTCCTTTTACCAATGCCTTCTTTTCCTCAAAAATTAAAAAAAACTAGGCAAAAACTAACTAAAACTAAACTAAAACTACTAAACATTCTAAAATCTGATCTGTCAGGTTTTCAGATGTTTAAAATTATTTAAATTCAAAACATTCTGATTGAGAGGGTTCCTTTAAATTTGATCTGTCTACATTGTCTGTCTTCAGTAGAAATTATCAAAGGCTTCTGTAAAAGAAAAATGCATTTTCCATTTTATATGATGTCTTTGCATTTAATGACTGCATAACATTTTTGCAAAACAGCAAATACTTTTCAAAATTAACCTGCAGTCTGCTTTGTGCAACAAAATCTCTATATGTTTAATAATATAATTGGTGGATTCAGTTTCCTCAAATAATTTTACCTTAATCTTTATTAATTTATTTTCATTAAAGAATTACATATTTTTTAAAAGGCAGATGATTTTATTTTTTATAGTTTATTGGAAAGCAATAGCCCATTCTATGCTTATGTGGGTTTGTTATCTTCACACAGATAGTACTTCCTTGGGTGATCATTTCTTGAACTGGTGACAACCAGTTTAACTGGTGACAACCAGACAGTGGACAAAGACGAGACTGTTAAAATGGCTAAGTTGAAGCACTGTCCTTTTGCCAAAGATTGATTAATTTTAGTGTTCATAATTCAATAGTATAATCAATGTTTAACATTTTCTGTGATCTCCTCCACATTAATATAGGGTTTTTTTTCATACAGGAATCAGTAATTGTTTTTAATAATATATAAAACAATACTATGCTTTTATAATTATAATTTGTTTTCCTTTTATCCATATGTAATTTAGTATTAATTCTTTATTAGTAGTATGTCTATTGCATGGAGCTAAACCTGCACTGACCACAAGAGGTGCCATGAAATGCACTTATATAGTATATTATATTCTCTTGAGCAGTACTGAGGTAATTGGCATAAAATGATTGATTTTGTTCTAATATTTCTGCATTTAGAATGATGAACATAATCTGTTTGTCAAATTTTTAAAAACTGGTAAACCTTAGCTTAGTTTCTGTTTTCTCCCTCCATTTGACTTGCATTTTAAAAGTACACTATATTTTAGCTACACTTCAAGGACCAAATTTTACTAACAGATGAAATGTTGAGCCAGATGAAATCAGTGAAATAGGGGTCAAGAAGTTTCAATAGGTATGCACAATTTATCTCAAGTTTTTTTTCTGATAGTTTAATTTGGGAGCTTAGATACTTAAACCAGAAAAATTTGATTAAATAATGTAAGGGTGTTTTGTGTATATCAACTATCCTTCAGTGTACTTGTTTTCGCTGCATTTCTAAGTGCTTCACAACCGTTAAAATGCCACCAAAACTAATTATATAGCAATATGATTTGTATGAACTTATCTAAATTTATCATCTAAATTTCTTGTAGCACATTCAGCTGAACCATGTACCTTAAGAGAAATCTGACTCCTTTTTATTTACATCTTCTGTGGGAGAAAAGAGTCCATTGGCTTCCTTTGTTCGTTTCCACTGGGGTCTTCATTAGTTTAAGTGTAGCTTTGCCATTTTGTGAACAAGTTTGAAATTCCTGGAATTTCAGGTCTAAAAGAGGACTAACTTGGCAGATAATTATATTTGTAAGAGAATAAAAAAGTATGCTGCTCTAGGGCTTTCTCCACTTATGTTAACGTGTGGAAAGTTTAGCAAGGTTTTTTAGTTGTTTAATTCCAACAGTTTAATCTGCATTTGTATGTCTTGCTAGCACATTGTTCTTCTGGGCACACTTGCATCTCATTGCCAGTGATTTTAAGACGACAAAAAAGTAATTTTTTTTTAATTAAGTCTGTGTGGAAGTAAATTGTCAAACTATAAGGGTACATGCTAAGTATATATGAAATACAGTAATCCTTATTTCCTGTAAAAATTGTCTTGTTGAAAAATACTGATTACATTACTGTAAAAAAAAATTGACACATTTACTAGACAAAATATTTTCTTGTCAAAAACAGATGCTCAGATTTTAAATGTCCCATTTCCATTAATTTGCCTAATTTTATAAAGAGCTTTTTGGTAACAATTTTGCTACAAAATCTTACCATTAAAAAGCTACATTTAAACATTAAGAAATAGAGAAATTAATTTATATATTATGGAAAAACCCACACTGAAAATGTTATTAATTAATACAAGATCTCTTAAATATTTGCACACAAGCTTGTTTTCATCTTCTACGGCGGTCATGCCTATTTCAGGAAATACATTTAACAATGTAGGTCAGTTTGGATTCTGCTGCATCATACAATGGCAGAGACCGCTGCTAATTGTCACAGTGGTTTTTATATTTTGTCAGTCCCCTTTTGGATCAGTGCATTGCAAATCCATATAATTAGTATATAGAAGGGGCCAAAAGTAAAGATTCTGGGTCTTAATTTTTCCGCTTGCCGACAAGATTTGCCATTCAGCTGTTGACTTCTCAGCTGTTGACTTCTCTGCTGTGCTACAGTTGGTGTGGATGGAGGAAAACCTCTTGTCTTGCACAGAATGAGCTACGATTTTTTCTTGTATAGATGTTGTATTTATTGTAAGTTGGTAATACTCAACTAGCGCATGTTGTTTCTAGTACAAGAGATGTCTCAGGCAGCTCTGGTAGTGAAAAGGCTGTAGGATAAATGCTTGTAGGACCTCTCTTTATTTAAAACATGCATGAATGGAATCACTGCAAATTTTTTTTGTTGTTTATCTAAGATCATTGCTGTCAAGGTAAACAACAGCAAAACATTACCACTATGGTGCACAAAATGTCTGAAATCCTGTTCTCAATTACAAATGTATAGAGTACTTGATTGGTTGATGTGAAGACAGAGGTGATTCAGTTCTGCTCTTTTTCATGCCAGTGGCAAAACAGGCAAAGAAGGCTGTGGGGTTTTTTATTTTTCAGATAGTGGTATAAACCCATAACTGGCTTTAACTCTTCGCTTAAAGAATTTAGGTAGATTAATTTAGGTAGGCAGTTAGGTATTTGAAAGTGAGGTATATCGCTGTTTGGGGTCTTGTTTTGTTTTTCTGAACAGGCCGCGCACCTGGCAGCGCAGCAGGCCTGAGGGCGCGGGGTGTGATGGCCGCCCCGAGGAGCCGCCGTGCGGGCAGGAGCCTCCTTAACGGCAGCCTCCCCCTTCGGCCGGAGCGGGAGGAATTCGCACTCTCCCGGCTCAGGTTGCAGGCCCTCCGATCAGACCGGGGAAGCCAGGGTCAGGGCTGCTTGCTGCCTATCGCTTCCTTGGGCCGTTTATAACCCAGTCCTCCCCTGGTAGTTAACTGTGGCCCAAGGAGGTGATTGATGTGAAAGATTCAAAGATGTTTGCTTTATTACTCTCTTAATATGGTTTAAATTGTTTTTTAAAAGAAAAGTCAATTTAGCATGCAGCGCAGAACTGGAAGTGCTGGTTAGTATCTTTGAGAATCGAAGTGGGGATAGATCAGAAGTAGCTGCCCGCGGGTCAGACGTGTCGGAGGGGCAGCACTTGTGAGGTTGGTGGGTTTAACGCTGCGCCATGTCTGCTCAGCAGCCAGCGCTTGCTGGCTGCTGGAGGGCCAGCACAGTGCAGCAGGCCTGATCGCCATTTCCCATGCTGGAGGACCCAATTTACCATCAGCTAAAGAGCAAATTAATCTTCAGCAAACGCAAATCAAAGAACGGGCTAATAAACAGCGGCACACACTCATGCACACTTCATTTTTCACGGAGGTTTGCTACTATTTATGCTGGCGCTTAGTGCCATGGTAGCATACACGGGGGGCTACTGAAGAACTAAACACTTTTAAACTGAGCCGAGGTTAAAACGAGCACCCAG
>NW_010142631.1:0-11661 GCF_000699245.1 Pterocles gutturalis | reverse complement strand
TCTTTTCTTTCATTTCTTTTTGAAGAAGAGGAGGGATATGGTAAAAGAAGCATGGTCACTCTATTTTTGTATGTTGCTACCTACGGGCAAGTGTTTTTCAGAAATGCGACCTGAGGAGTAATGGTAGTAGCAACAGCTTAGCTTCAGCATAGTTTTGAAAGTATCTTAATTGCCTGTCTTCAGGTTGGCATACAAATAAGTTACAATCATCAGCTGCTTCTGCAAATCCACATACAAATCTGACACAGTATTTCATTTCTCCTTTTTTTGCTCTCTGCCTGCTTTTTTTTTAGTGTTTGTTCTATGAAAGCCAGTCTCGATTACATTTGCATACAACCCTGACTATATGCTTCCTATAAGCAGGTATCAAGGGATTCCCGCTCTTTTTTGGGAGCATGGGTGTTGAAACAACGCCTCCATAGAGAGACAAATTATTGGTATCCGCTGAGGAATATCCTAATGAGTCTTTTGCTGTTATAAGCTGACATACAAGTCTTCTTTCTACACAAACACTTTTCCTATTATTGCATTCGAGTGACATATAAGCTTGATGCAGAGATTTAGTTCAACAGCTATTTGAAACTATTAGATGTAGACACAAGACATTGTAGTTGCTTTTCCTCTGTGTTTCTGTTGCTATAAGTGACCTCACTATAAATGACCTAGGAAAAAGATTAGTATCTTGTCCCATCGCTGTCTCTGAAAGCTAGGCTACTGTCTGTGCTACTTGAAGATTAGGGTAAATTAAGAATGCTTTATCACGGAAAGGTTAGAGAGGTGAGTTAATGAAAGAGCTGAAAGGGTGCAAGGCAAGAGAACTGAGCTGGTGTTTAAAAAGGGCTGGGTCATGGAGCAGACAAGAATGTAATAACTGATTCCTGACCTGATTTAGTGACATTGGTGTGATGACAGAAAAGCCACAGCTAGCAAATTATACTGGTGTCTTGCCATAGCTGAGTAGAGATTTTTAAGATGTGATGTGTTACTTCTTTCTTGATTACTATTTGCAGCATCAGCGTATCAGCAAAGACTGTACAGCTGATATAACTAAATTGTGGTTTTGGTGTGGTTTTTTTTTTTTTTTTTCTTGTTCTTGTTGGAGGCACATTGTTCACAGAGGTGGTAGGTGTAAGTCTAGTCTTGGTTCTGACATACAGCTGTGGTGCTCCATAGTTCTTCTACAAAAAAAATACCTCAAAAAGTTAAGAAACCTACAGGAACTTGTTAAATTTGTTTTGAAGGCTAGCAATTTTTGAAATGTTACAAATGGGCGAGAAGCTCAACATGAGCCAGCAGTGTGCACTTGCAGCCCAGAAAGCCAACTGAGTCCTGGGCTGCATCAAAAGAAGCATTAACAGGCAGTCAAAGGAAGTGATTTTCCCCCTCTACTCTGCTCTCGTGAGACCCCACCTGGAGTGTATGTGGGCCCCCCAACATAAAAAAAGACCTGGACCTATTGAAGAGGGTCCAGAGGAGAGCCACGAAATTAATCAGAGGGCTGGAGCACCTCCCCTATGAGGACAGGCTGAGAGAACTGGGGTTGTTCAGCCTGGAGAAGAGAAGGCTCTGAGGAGACTTAATAGCAGCCTTCCAGTACCTGAAGGGGGCTACAGGAGGGATGGGGAGGCACTCTTTATCAGGGAGTGTAGTGAGAGGACAAGGGGTAGTGGGTATAAGCTGAAAGAGGGTAAATTTAGACTAGACATTAGGAAGAAGTTTTTGACTATGAGGGTGGTGAGGCACTGGAACAGGTTGCCCAGGGAAGTTGTGGATGCCCCATCCCTGGAGGTGTTCAAGACCAGGCTGGATGAGGCTTTGAGCCACCTGGTCTAGTGGGAGGTGTCCCTGCCCATGGCAGGGGCGTGGAACTGGATGATCTTTAAGGTCCTTTCCAACCCAGACCATTCTATGATTCTATGATATCTTTCCTTCTTCTGCAGCAATATTTTGCCTGTATGCTGTGAATACAGTGAAGGATTTTGTTCTTAAATCAGTAGTTTAGGAAGAGGTTTTTTTTTTTCCAGTATCAAGAGCTTTTCTTGCTGCCACTGACACATAATCAGTTTTACAAATACTGTTCTCAAAGGAGAAGGTGGAGAATTGAAATGTGATGATGAATTGGACAGACAGACTGCTTTTATTTTATTTTTCTCTCTATGGAAAATGCCGTACTACTTTTGCAGATCACAAGTAATCAGCATGTCAGTTCTGTGTTGCTTCTACAAGTGTCAGGTCCCCCCTGTGTGTAGCTGCCCCCCAGGAAGGCATGGAACCATAGCTGAGCCAGAGCATCCTCATCGGTAAGTATTCCTCCGGCTATCAGCCTGAGGGATCTTGAGGTTCTCAGATTCTTGAGAAGATTGCTGTAGGCCTATCACTTCTTCCCGGGTGAAATTTCTTATGATCTAGATTTTTGCCTTGTGAGATTGCCAAAGGAAGCTGATTTGCAGAGTTCATGTTTTTTATATATTAAGACATATTTTTATACATTAAGATTTGCTGTATTAGATATGTGCTTTTTGTGTTGCCTTTTTCAGTGGAAGCAGGGGAAGGGTATTTGTTACAACCATGTTTTGCCACTTCTTTTACTTGAGCCTTTTCAAGTGCATTTGTGAAGCCCCTGTTGACTCAGTGTTAGGTCTGTACCTGCTGACAAGTGAGCTAGCAGAGCTTCATGCAGCCTCTGCTTCCTTGGCATAGTTTGTGAATCTTCCATGGATTCACTTGCAGCTTGCTGTTTACTTTCACGTGTTGCATTAATGATATTGAGAGACGGCCAAAAATTGTGGATGAAACAGGGACAGTATCTCTGGATATCTGGCAAGTGTAATGCAGTGGAGGGCATCAGATGCTGAGTGAAAGAGCATCCATAGACATTGGAATACAGCATCCATCTGTGTGGCTACTCTGGTGACTTATTCAGCTTGTATCGAAGGAGCACTTTAGAGAATAAATTGCTTTTAGTTACTTCAAAATCCTATTTTCAGAAGGGCCATGGAGACTTAGACACATGTTAGAATGGTGTGCTGTAAGGAGGTGCCAGACCCGAGTCTCTACCCAGTAGGACAGATGTGTGAATTGCACTGCATCAGCAGTCCAGAAAGCTGTCATGTGTGGTTTGCTGTTCCCTTCCAGATAGACACTGCCTCTTTCCTTCCTCCTGGATTTTGGGTATGTTGTGCATCTGTGGTATGAGATACCTACTGTTCCAAAGAAACTTTGAAAAAAAACCCCTTACGATTCAAACATAGGTAAACAATTTTCAAAAGTAAAGCCAACAATTTTGCTTTATTATAAACTTCTTTTTACATGTAAGAGGAAGAAAATTTGTAGTGACCAATTGATGCTAAAGTATGTATTTTTCCTTACGTCTTCTGAAGTAAGAATTCAATTTGAATTGTTTTTCAGAGATCCCACCTTTTTATTGTGTGTTTTTCAGTTCATCTGTTAATGTTATGGTTAAGTTTTTTATTAGTATATAATACAAAAGTTATGGTCAGATTGGACATTTACATAACTTTAAAGATTATACAAAGCTTTCTTGTGTAATAAGAGTGGACTTGATGTCCTGCCACAAACCAGAATTACTCTTTGTTTGTGTTCTGGGATGCTCAGATTTTGGATTTTAGGGATTTTAAACAGGATTATGCTAGGTAAATGGAAGTGTAAGATGATTTTTAAACAGCAGTCTTCCAGTTGCACAAGTGATTGAAATGATGAGTATGAAGGCATTTATGTGAAGGTTTTTTGCATAATGAGAAGGAAGTGAGTTATTGGGGGAGAGACAGTAATGATCCAGCTCATAAAGACTGTGCTCAGGAGAATAATTTTATTAAATACTCCAGCAGATCAGTAAATCCTTCAGCTGCATTTTTCAGTACAGTTATATAGTTTATGTTCTTCTGGGAGGAATTTGACTCCTGTTTCTTGCCTCCTCCCTCCAACTTGACATTTTGCTAAATCAATTTATTGCGTGGCAGAGCCTGCAAACAATGCCTTCCAAAGCATTAAAGGTCTGATCTATTTAAAGAAGACCTTTTCTGTTTATATCCTAAATATGCTGTCAACCAATCATTTGATTGGTGTGTAGCTTGTCCCCTTTAATCTCTTGCAAATTCACTCCAGTGACAAGCCCAGCTTCCTGAGCTTGTCTGAGCTGCCATTTCCTTTATCTTAAAAATGGTTTTCCATGCTCTGGTTTCTATTTTTCCTAACAATAGAGACACTTCACTTCGACTTGCCTGGTTCATACAGTGGCAGGTCTCCATAACTTCTGGTAATTGGATTGGTATCAGAGGCCTTCTCTGTTAGTGATCCTCAAAGAGGAAAAATAATCTTTTAATAAGGACCCATTTCTATGAAATTCAGCTCGAGGGAACAGAATGGATTTGTTTTTTTGGTGACAAATGAGGAGGTAGGATGTGATGAGTTCAGCAAATAGCATTGGGAAACTTCTGTGCTCTCGAACTCCTTTGGCTATGTTAAGCAGGTTAATTCTCTAAATTTTGTACCCTGTAGATAATTCTACTTGTGGAATGATGCTGGTAGTTCCTTACCTGTTCCCAATTCTGAATTTGAAGTGATGGAAAGCCTGGTTTCCCTATAAAGAATACAAGGTATCTCCCCCAAATACAATGCTTACTCTTTGATCACTGATTCCCTCCTTCCCCCTTTTAAGAGTTTAGAAGTATAATGTTAATTTGAGTTAAAGGAAAAATATAGAGTGGCCATTAAGAAGTAGAATAGTCCCCTGTTGGGTCATTCTGTGTTCCTAAGGAATCTGAAGAGTATGTATCTCATCAAACTTCCAATTTGGATCAAAGCTGGTGAAATGTTATGAACAGAACAGAGTACTTCTGAAAACCTTTTATTCAGATAGTGGTTAATATTTTTTGCCAATATTTTTCATACTGAATCGTCTGTTCTTCAGCAGATTTATGTTTGGAGGTGAACCTGGACAAAAAAAGACACATTTTAAATGTGTATTTTAAAAAGCATTTCAATCACAAATGATTTTTCTAAGCAATTGTAATGACACTGAAAGTTCAGCACAGTTCCAAAGGCCAGATATTTGCATAGATGAATTTCCTATGTATTTCCATTACAAAACTGAGTGACTTGGAATGGGTATTACTCTTAACACCACCTGTACATAGCAGTAGAAGACTAGGATGTCTCGTGAGTAATAATTCACTTCATATTCAAATATAGTAAAAATTGCAACACTAGATTGTCTTTCAGTTGGGGAAAGACCTTTCCCTGTGAGAGTTTGTTTAAAAGAGAGATTTAGGTTGAGAGGCACAAACCAGAAAGAATAGGATGTTATTTCTAAAAGATCCTGCAAGAGGACTATAGCACAGTAAACCAACATACGCTTGTATAACTTTTCACTCCTCTGAGGTTTTCCTGATGGGACATCTGCTGAACCAGATTTTGCAGTCTGCCTGCATCAGATGTGTTTTCAGATATATGTAGCATTTATGATTGCATACTAAGTGATACCTAAAAATACATATATATTTGCATTTTTGCCTCTCTGCATTTGTTCTGAGAAAGGTATAAGTGGTGATTAAAGTGTTGGGTAAATGGTGCATGCATAAAAGATTTGAGGAGAAGTTCAACAGAACTTTGAAAACACTCGAAAACTGCAAGAGTGTAGAAGGCTCTCTATAAAGATGTGTCAAGAGATTAATTTCGATAAAAGGATAATATGTTTTAGAGTCATGGGTGAGATTACTAGCTCTGGAGTGATTTATAGCTAACCAAGTTAACTCTATGTATAAGTTGTTCTAGGATAAGTCTACTTATCTTATCCTAGAACAGGATAAGAAAGGGGGGAGTGAGAAGGAAGGGGGCTGAGGAGTTGCTGCCTTACCGTCTGAGTAGATTCCTCATGTAGGTGGCCTGTGAGGAGGTTTAGCCAAAGCTGGGTCTTCAAGACCTTTTTTCAGTGTTAAGTTCGAAGCGTTTTTGCCTCTCATTTTGACTTTTTTCTTTTCCCCTCTGCTTTTCAAAGGGGGATGGCAAAAAATGAAGTCCTGGCATATAGCAGCATAGTTACACCATCAATCCAATTACGTTATTGAAACTATTTATTTGGAAAAATCTGATCTCAGCAAGTTTAAAACCACCTAATGCCTTCAAGATGCAATTTGTGAGAGAGCACTGATAATTTAAACTTCAAAAATGGGGCAAGGCTGTTACGGTGGCATTTGTGTCATTACGGTGGTGTCCTCTAGTTGTGCCATCTAAGGTTGACTGTATCCTCAGGACGAGTTGCAGTGCTTCTGTCGTGGATCCTATTTTGTATAATGTCTGAAAGGTCTCTGTTGGTACTACACCCGTGTAGATTTTGGCTTGATTTTGATGGTTTGCCTCCAAGACAAAGCTCCTTATTGTTATAATTATATTTTGTCTTGAAGGAGATTTTTCCAATTTTCTCTCTTGAGGAATACCTCACATCGCAGTTGTTGTGCAAATTAGAAGCTAACTCCAGTAAGAAGTTCATGTCACTGCAGTAATATATCTGTGTGTGCAGAGCAAAACACACAGCTTCCTAATCAAATGAGCCCTACCACTAAAGCAAAAAATCTCTGTCTTATGGGAAGCCAGACTGGGTCCTGGGGAACTGATGCTGTGGTTGATCTGTGTGGCTGCGTGCTAGCCATGAAAGGCCTTCACGAGTACTATCAGGTCTATCTTTAAATTGTGTGTTGAGGAGAAGTGCCAGACTGTGTGCTATAAATGGCACTCAAGCACCTGTTGACTTGGAATTGATTTTGAAATGAGGTATATATTGGAGAAAAAAAGAATCTTAAAAATTCCAACTTCAGAAGCATTGCTATTAAAATATTGTGAGGCCTACTTTGGTGAATGCGGCTAGGCTCTGCAGTGGAGGCCAGAGGAGAATTTGCCCTGGTGATAGTCCTGCCCTCCAGGCACACTCTGTTGTTGAGGCAGGTAAGTGATGCTCTGGCCTTCAGAAGTCTGCCATTAAAAGAGACCTGCCGCTTGGCACTGCTGGGGAATGCCCTTTGGAAAAAACACGGCACCGTAGCAAAAATAGGAAGTCTTCTCTGGGGAGGGAGAGCAGACAACAAATTCATCTTTTTATTGGGGAGAAAATGACAGAGTGGTCTCTGTGGTTCCAACTCCCCATATTATATTAAGTCAGAAATGCTGCCTGGGGAGCAGATATACATCAGTGTGGTAGAACAGTTTGTGCCTATAAGGCAGTACTGCTACCTGGGACCTTCCATTTCTATATTTTTTTCATTATTGTGTCATAATGGAATTGTGCAAGTTCAGGAACTTCAGTAGGTGCAGCTCTCTACAGGAACATGACATAACCGTGGTATCAGCATCTCGAGATACAAGATTTGTGTTGTCAGTGTGGACTGCAAAAAACATGTATAAATTGCCAACAGCAAACAGCTTTAAATTGTATTATGTATTTCAAAGAAGAAAATAGTGTTGTTGCTCATAATGTTGCCTTTGCATGTTGAAACTAAGTGAAAGTGTGGATTATGTCTTCGGAGTTGCTCTGCTGTATTTCATTTAGTGGATTTTAACTCCTCCTTTCTTAGGCTGGAAACCCATTTCTCTTCCAGCTTTTCAACATCACGCTACAGTAAGATTCAAATATGAAAATGGTATTGTTTTGCTTTGAATGGAAACAGAAGAAATAGGTCAGATCATGTAATTCCATTAAATATTGGTTTTGTAGAATAGAAACTGTTTTGTGATCATGTTACTCTGAAATACTGTGTGAGGGAGAAAGAGGTATCAGAGAGCCTCTTTGGGATGTGTTTTCTGGAGTCATGTTACTGACTACAGCTGGTCTGAATTAGCATACTGTTGAAACAGATGGATTTAAGCCCAAGTTTCCCGAAAAGCTGTCTGCCTTATGCTTGGAGATGGTACCTTCTCCTCTTTTGTGTGCTGAGGGCCAAAGTGATGCAAGTAAAACAAAGGAGGTAAGGTGAAGAAGATTCCTCATTCCAAGCAGTTTCTTTAGCTTGAAACAGGTCTAGAAATGTGGGAGAAACTCGCACATCATTTACGGGTTTGTATGATTTACTAAATTTATAAAACATAGCTGGGAAAGAAAAAGCAGTTCAAACATATGAATTGGCAGCTGAATTAAGCCATTAATCTGTTATGTTCAGCATATATTTCTCTGGCTGTTATTGCATGTTTTGGAGAAAGTTAAAAGTGCTCCTGAACCATGGCCTGAGGTGAGCTATATAGCACTATGTGGGTATTCTCTCCTGGCTCCTGTAGGCTGTTTGCAAAAGCCCTGAAGCATAGAATATCCTTACCTAAGTCTGTGTAGTTATTGTTTGGAAAGGCAACTTAGCTGGGAGTAGAATCAGTTGCTCTCCCAGCCCTGATGACTTCCTGAACAAGCCCGAATGTTTAGTGTGTGTGAAAAGATTTCTTTGTATTTATTCTTGTTTTTGTTTCTGTCTCTATTCCTGTAGTTTAGAAATATTGCAGTGTGAAGTGAAAAATTTGTTACTACAGCAGTTTTGGTAACCAAGATTTCAGTTGATATCTGTAATGTCTCTTTCTTGTGATAAGTAGTCCTTGGGCTTCTTTCTCAGAGGTGGAGGTTGGTTTTTTGGGTTTGTTGTTCTGTTTGAGAAAGAAAGGTGAGGTTCCATAGTGTCTTAAAGACAGTTGAGCTGTCCTTCCTGAGACCTTTTCCCTCTCTGTTGTCTCTTTCTGAAATTATGGTACCAAAACCAGTGTTTAATGCTCTAGGGGTTTTCTATTGTCCTTTATAGTGTCATTATAATTTAGGCCCTATTTCTATCTCTTCTAATGCTCCCAAGCATTTAGCTCAGTACCCATTATACTACAGCAGCTATCTATGCTGCCTCCTCTGAGGGGAAAATAGCTAAAAAGCTGACAAATTCAGAATCCCTATTTGCATACATGAATATCTTATTTCTCCCAATGTGCATTTTTATCCAAATGGAAATCCATTTCTGAAGCTATTGCTCAGGTACAATGCGTTTAAATCTTCAGAGAGCTGCTCACAATCCTCTGCAGCTGTTAATAACCATAGCTGAACTCTGCAGAGTCGACAGACTTTCACAGTTGGCACTTTTTTATTCCACGCTACTCCACTGACTCCAGTATTGACACCTACACCTCCTTCATCCAACAGTAGTAAACCATATGGGCCAGCTCATCTGGTCTGTTGTCTATTTGTTTTCTATTGTATTTACAACTAAATTTGGTCAAAATTTTGTTTCCTACGGTTCGGCATCTCATCTTAGACAGCTAATTTTATACACTATGGCTACTTTCCCTTCTAAAGCATACCAGAGCCATGTCTCTTGTTACACATTTTGATACAAGACCATCCTGGGAAAAGAAAAACAAAAACCGAAAAAAACCCCACAAAATCCCAAGCCGAAGGAGGAGCATGAAAGTATCCCTCAGTCCAAACAGTGTGGCGGATCCCATCAAATATCTGCCTGCATTGAAAAGTGTCTCTGTTCTGATACTAAATGAAGACTGTCCTCCAATTTTACCTTTAGGGTGAATGTTTTCTGTAATTCTGTTTTAACGTTCTTGTTGCTGGGGTCTTTTTTTTCCCGTGTCATGCCAACAACCTGAGGATACTGTGCAAGGAGGAATAAGGCACCAGGAGCGGGCATGTCACTTCATTTGGCACCATTTAGCCATAATTCCTGTACAGGTCATCTTTCTGAGGCTAACTGTAGGAATGCATCTGGCTCTTGCTTCAAAATAACTGCCTTCGGACCATGTTCAGAACACTGCTCTCTTGCCTGGACCAAAAGTCACGACTCTTGAGTCCATTCCTCTTTCCTTATTGTCATCTGACTTCAGCAGTGAGTAGGTCTCTCTGCTTTGTGTGTTATCAATTCTGAGTCATCTCCTGTTTGGAAATGTTAACAGTGGCACTGGTGTCTTTCCAGTTCACCGTTGTCAGATTGGGAGGTATTAAAATTACTTCTGTGTTATGGTCAGAGCAGTTTCCAAGATGGATTGGCATTACTTACTCTTCCTTGAATAAGGCAAGCTATTGCCTAGCTGACCATCATGAACTTATATATACATTTTCTTCTATGTGAGTGACTGAGGTACGATTCTGCTCACATGTAGTTGTCTGTTTGTGTGGGTTAAGTTTTTATGTTGGGGCTACTGATGCTGAACCTAGGGTCAAGTTATATTACTCCAGGTAAAAAGAGATATCTTCACCCCTAGGTTCTAGAGCTTGGTTTATTATCTCATGACTGAACTTGTGATAATATCCTAATTAGGGTTGACTCATTTGTATGCTCTCTGGAGGTCAGCAAGTGTCAAAGTTATACTGACTGTTTCCAGACTCTATTCAACTTTACCAGCTCAGCTCAGTGACTTCTAAGTGCCAGTTTTTATGGAATTAATGGAAATGCCGGCTCAATAACAATGAAAATACCAAGTAGGATGCTGGAAGTGAGTAGGAGAGGGAGGGAATGTTATCAGGCACCTGTTGACATGTATGAGCTGTCCACACTTGAAGGCTGTTTGCTTTTGCCCATTCTCCCACATCTGGCCTTAGTCAAAGAGAAAATGGTGGGGCTATGTGACCTGGTGTGGGTGTAAGGACACTGCTAGTTTAAAGACTGTCAAACAATAAAAGTTGTTTTTTTTCCTTTATGAGATGTTGCAGGAAATTGTTTAAACAATCTTGTTTACTTTGACATCTTTTGAAATTTGAAACTAACATAGCTGTGTTTTTAGGTATTGCCCTAACTGATGCATTATTGCTGTGTTTTTACAACAGAAGCTGTGGAAGCTCTTTTGTTGCTAGTATGTAGCACTCTTGGATTTATTTTAAATGTCTTATTTTTACTTGAATATTTCAATAGTTGGCTAAAGAGAAATATTTGTAATCCCATTTTGGCTGAACTTTTTTGACTTCTGGAAATAATGACTGATAGAGTAACTGAGTTAAGTATCTAAATAAACTGTTTCATGCACTGTGTTCAACAAAACTGCTTAACCTATTCCAAGGTATGTGCTGCATTTACACTTAAGAAATTTGCTGGAGTCATTTTAAATGTTGCAGTGAGGTCCTTATTTTGCATCGCTTACCATGGCTGTGTTTTATTATGTGTTGTTATCTCTGTTGCACAGTGTTGCAGTGAGGTGTGATGCTCTTCCACGGACAACGTGTTTTTTAAAGAAATGCAAGAATCTTTCCTCTTTCCCCGTTGAAGGCACCTAGCAGCTTTGGTAGGCTCTCTTATCGCCAGCTGTCCCTGAATGAGTGCCCTGTGCACATCAAAATGTCACAATACATTGGCGCATACCCCCCTAGCTCTGCAATGTGTTAATCACCAGCAGATGCAGATGAACAAAGAAGCTGATAAATGCAAGATCAATTCCTCTATTCATTACTGGCCATAAGCACTTTTCAAATTCTTGAAGGCTGGAAGATAAGTATTTGCTTGAAAGATGCAGAAACTAAGTGTCAGAATAGCCAAAGAAACCTGGTCATGTGAGAGAACTGTCTGGTTCTTGGTTTAAGGAAAGCAGGAATATGCAAATCCAGGAAAACTAGGAAGTAAAACGCTGAGTGTTGGGGCTTGCCGATGCAGTACTGAGGTGTATCGTAGAATGACCCGGGTTGGAAGGGAC
>NW_010142630.1:0-2451 GCF_000699245.1 Pterocles gutturalis | reverse complement strand
TACTTTCCGAGTTGTGTGCCACTGGATACCCGTTTCTGAGGTCCGGTTCACGATGATCAAATCCATCAGCTGAGGCATTAGCGCACACATTAACACAGACATTAACACACTACCCATGGCCTAGAAGCAAGGGCTGCTTTACCGATTCCCCAACTTGCTGGCTGCCTGTTTTTGTCTTGGATTAACAGCTAAACAATTTTAAACTCGATTTTAGAAGAGGGGCGTTGCTGCTAGTGACTGTGAGCAGCAGCCATTCCTTTTTGCGGTACAGCAAAGGATCTTCCAGATGCTTTGTGAAAAGATGGAACCCTGCGTCCCAGGGTGTGCCAGCAGGCAGGGCCAGGGCTGCTGAAAACTCCCGGAGACTGGTGAGCAACTAACGACACACAGCAAACCACGGCTCTCTAGTTATGGATGAATTTAAGCCAGACGGGAGATGAGGATATTTGTACAAAATACAGCGCACTATCCAGTTCCAGCAGTTTTAAGCACAAACTGAATTTTCTGAAAGTCTAGAAGCACATTAGAAATTGACAGGACAAATAGATTAAAATGTATTTTTAATCATATTTGAAAATGCTTTCTCCCAAATTATTTCAGTAACATAATGCCGGTTTGTCAAGCTTTTGGGATAAATAAAACACAGTTAAGTCTCGTCCATAGGTTCCAATAGGAAGAAACTTGATTGTCTATTAAGAGCCGGAGCTCATTGCCAGAACCATTTCTGGCCGAATTGATGTCACCACCTGCTGGACGTACTGCCAAATGCCAGCTACAACTTCTCTTAAAGGATTTCCTTAAAACTTTTCAGACTTCTCAGTGTTTGAGTTGGAGTTAACGCACATTGTCCACATGAAGCTAAAGTCTTCTTTTCAGAATGCATCGACCAAAACCATTGACATGTCTGCGAGAAGAAAATAAATTTGTAGTTTTGCTGATGCTGACTGCTATCTGCAAGTTTTTGTGTCAAGTCCTTCTCTGTCCTGGAGAAGACCTTTGGAAGATGAACTGCTTTTGTACCAGCAATACTGTTTCTCTGAAAATCCTGCTTTGAAAAATTTCAGTTTGCACAGGCTCAGTAGAAACTCTCTTGAGTTTGTTGGTTTAAATCCTTGAAGAGTCTGTTCCTGCTAGGATTTTGTCTTTGCTGTTTCTGGTGCCGATGTTGAGGCTTCCCTTGCTGCCGCCGCTCTTGAGTACAGTGAGGCAGGCCAAGAAGGGGCACTGAGAGCAGGGGATCAGTCTGTCACCTGAAAGCTTTCACTGACTGAGCCCAGACAGGAGAAAGGAGGATAGTTCTTATCATAAATGCAGATGGAATGAGAAGAAGAAGGTAAAGACAAGACATCTGGTCATACTCAGGTTGGAATGATTGAGCAAATTTGTTAATAGGTATGGAAAGAACAGCCTGGAAGCTGCGAAAGACATTAGGAGGTGGAAGAAACGTGTAACGGACTAAGAATAACAGTAGTAGCTCCTCCCTAATCTAAAATAATTTCTGTGTCCATAACTATATATTTATTCTGAGCAGATTATATTTTTAAGTGGTTAAATTCGAAGCATGAGGACTTTACTTTCTCTGCATCAACATCCTCATCTAAAGAACTGGGACTGTAACTGAGCTTTACCATGTAGTACCTAAACAGGCAAAATTGTGTTTGATAATATTTGCAGAATATCTTGTAATCTTAATGACAGAAACATAAACAATTTTAGCAATTGTTCCTTGATGTGTATTTATGTGTTTTGCTGATTTGCAAACAACTATTAGTCAAAGCTGCTGTATGTCGAATCAGCAATTCTTTAAAAGGTTTAACAGCAAGCTCTTTAAAGTTCACTTGAACAGCATAATTGTATCACTCTTTACTTTGTATCCTGAAACAAAAAATAACTGTATTCTCTTCACCAACAACACATTTTAGTATCTATTTGTTGGGAAACAGGTTTAATCACGACTCCTGTATCTGAAACCTGAAATCATTTTGTATAAAAGCTTATGGCAAAGCTCCTCAACTTTGAAGCAGGTGTCAAAACCTATTATACTGGAGATGATTATTCATCTTTCCAGAAGAAACTAGTTTGGGCAGGAAGCAGCTGTAAATCACAGAGTTAATCCGTGAGCAACACGTTGAATGCCCGGCCGTGGGAGTGACCCGCAGCCACGGAGCCGCTGCGACCCCGCTCCCGTCCCCAGGTGCCCCCAAGCCAAAGGGCAGGGCTCACGCACACCACAACACGCGAGGCCAAGGCGCTTTGCTGAGTAACAGACCCTTCTCCTCACACTTTGGGCTTTCCCTCCTCCAACCCGGAGTTCAAGGCTCCCACTCACCCAGGAGGAGCGGCGTGGGCCCGGCGCGGCCCCTTTAAGGGAGGCGGGCTCGGCGCCGCTTCCCGGCTGGCTGCGGCAGATTTACTTCCAGGTCGGAGATGTAAAAAACGGGGGGAAGGAGA
>NW_010142629.1:0-12567 GCF_000699245.1 Pterocles gutturalis | reverse complement strand
TGTAGTGAGGTGGGTGCTGGCCTCTTCTCTAAAGTAACAAGTGACAGGACAAGAGGAAATGGCCTCAAGTTGCACCAGGGGAGGTTTAGGCTGGATATTAGAAAAAATTTCTTCACTGAAAGACGGATCAGGCATTGGAACACGCTGCCCAGGGAAGTGGTGGAGTCACCATCCCTGGAGGTGTGCAAGAAACGTGTAGATGTGGTGCTTAGGGACATGGTTTAGTGAGTTAGGTGGTGTTGGGTTGGACTTGATGATCCTTGAGGTCTTTTCCAACCTTAATAATGATAATGATTCTATGAAAAATAACGACTAGGGACCAATAATGACACGTATCTATTGGTGGCTCAGGCTGAATGGCTTTTCAGAGGGCTAATGTCCTCGCAGCGGGAGAGGATGCTGAGCAGCTGGAGGTGGTGCTGAAGAAGGCAAGCAAATACCAGAGAGTTGGGGGAAAAAAAATCTTTATCAAGGACAGAATGGGCTTGATTTTTCAAGGACAGAAAGGGCTTGATTTCTTTGCCTTATGGAAAAATAAAAGGTTAAGAGAAAATGTAATTCTATTATACAATAGAATTCTATTCAATGTAGATGAAGCGTTCAGTATTAAATGGCGTTTGGGAGTAGCAGGGAAAGGCATGACAAGAACTGGAAGCCAGGTAAATTCAAATGAAAACTGAGGCACCTATTGGAACATGAAGGGCAAATAACCATGAGAACAAACTCCCAAGCAACACGGTAGACCGGACACATCTCCCTCTGCAATACAAGGTCAACCGTGCCACTTCTGCCACCTTCTCCTTGGCTCTGCTGATGAGCCCCGAGGTGCCTGATCGGAGCAGATTTCTGTTACAAAAGCCCCATACCAGCCAGATTTTTTCATGCCCAAACATATTTATTCACATGTCTTCGCTGTTGCTGGTGTGGAGGAGGTCACATCCATCCAAAGTCCCCTCTATTCCCAGCTACTGCAAAGAGCTGTTGCCTCCAGGAAAATATTTAGCACAGCCAAGCCATGTGTACCAGCATACACGAGGTGCTTCTCCCCACCTAGCAGTTGTTTTTGGGGGTTTGGCAGCTCTCACCCAAGAATCCTTCCCCAAGGTTTAACCGATAAAAATACCAGTGTTGGAACAGTGCAGCCTTTCAGCCTCTCCTGGTCCTCCCAGGGCTGTGCAACCTCTGGTTGCATGTGCAGAGCTCCTCGGAGGCCATGTGGTTACCCAGCTGCACCCGAGGGCACCGCTGGCTGTGTGCTTGACCTTATTCAAACCATCTGTGTAAAGATTTCTGGTCTATGAGTCCTTTTATGAGAGCAGAGGGTGGGGAGGCAGAACTGAAACCGTTTCTTCATTCCTGGGAAAGCTTGGGGTCTGTGGACCCCTCCAGCTTCTCCTTCTGCAACGACCTCCCTCCATTGCCTGGCAACTGCAACATCATATTTTTCGACAGTTTTTTTTTAACCACCTCCTGGCGTTACACTAAGGGTCTTCCTCTGTGTTTCACCTCCTTCGCCGGGGTCTTGAGGGATAGGTGACCTGAAGTCAAGGCTACGAGACATGGGTCTGCCATTGCCTTAATCATCCAACACTTCCCATGACATGAATGATAACGCTGAAATAATCCACGTGTGTTTAATCTCTAGCAAGGAAGGACCACCTGGGAACCTCAGCCCGTGTTTCAAAATGCTCCCATCTGCTACCGTGGTGTGGTGCAGCCTCTTCCCATTGGTCACCCCTCCACACACCAATGGGGAGGGGAGTCGGTCACAGCACCCATGGCACCCAGCCCCTCTCATCCCTCCCAAAGATAAGTGTCACCCCCTCCCCACAGGATTAAATAATCATGGCAGTGGGGGGTGTGCTGGAAAACCAGGCGTTTTGTAGCTACCATCAATTTTGTGGTGGGATTTCTGACTAAAGAGAGATAACATGCTACAGTTTTAATAGTCTGTGTTACCCTAGGCTGAGCCTGTCCGGCAGCGTTACATCCCTTACTGGAGGTATTAAGGCAGCGCTAAGAATACAGCCCAGCCCCATAGCCCCCAATATATGCGATGCCTTCGTCCTCTGCAGCGACTGAAGACCACGGATAACACCACTATGCTTATGCACATTGCTGCATATCATATGCTAATA
The DNA here is from genome assembly GCF_000699245.1 of Pterocles gutturalis. Lineage (NCBI taxonomy): Eukaryota > Metazoa > Chordata > Aves > Pterocliformes > Pteroclidae > Pterocles > Pterocles gutturalis. The sequence continues at coordinate 10,429 of NW_010142629.1, read as the reverse complement.
CCTGCTCCTTTCTCCCATGTCTTCTTTTGCTCCCACAAGACTTTGTGACAGCATCCATCTAGTCAACCCCAGCCTTAAATCTGATTTAAATTAATGCTCTGTCCAGACCCAATTCATCCCTGCTTCTCCTAAGCAGTGATATCAAATCCTTCTTCCTGGCATTTCCAACTACTCTGCCAAGCTCAACTGAGTCTAAAAGCAATTTAAAAAATTAAGGAGAAATTGGCTATACAAAAAAACAGGACAAATAGCCCCGTTTTACCAGGTCTTTTACTACCAGGCTTGGTTTTCAGAGCTCAGACTCCAGTTCAGGGGACACCCAGGAAAGTTCTGAATACAGAGAAACACACGACAACCATTTTCTTCCCTCCTCCCCATCATTCGAGGCTCTTTGACCATCTCCTGACACTAAACGTTGCCACAAGTAAAACACAACTTCAGTTTTCTCACTCCCTCGCACAGCCAGAGCCTTAAAATACTGGGGCAGTTCAGATGTGAAAGCTCCTGCTTAGCCACTATTTTTAGCTCAGACTCGGTAGATTTACAACTAATTCATTTTCCACATATGCTTCTGGTCACTGGGATTTTTTAATTTAGGATTTTTGCTCTCCTCTTTCTGCTTTTCAGCTGTTCCCACACAATAACCTGGAAGGAGTGTTACGATTTCACAAGGCCGCTAGCTGCGGATCTCCAAATACCATCCATGAGAACACATGCCATTTAATTACCTGTTGAAAAAAAAAGCACACATGCTTTGCACTCTTCAAACACACCCTGTACCATTTAACATCTCCCCATCAACAATGAGCCGCCAGGTTCTTTCCCGTGGCACCATACACCATTGCTCTCCAGCCAAACCAGTACCTGTGCATCTCCTCTCTGCTGGGGAAGGCCATGTGGGCCAATAGGAAATGTGGCCAACATTCATCTCCACCAAACAACACATCTCTTAACACATACTGAATTTCTTCTTCTTGTCCTACTGCTTCTCAAAAGACAACTTCAATGGAATCCATCCTCCACAGGGTGCTTGATCTTATTGTGGAGGTGCCAACGATGCAACTCCCAAATGAACCCACACAGTTTCTCATTTCAAGCCTGAATTTTCTCTTAAATGAGAAGTACACTTAAAAATGAAAATCAGTGTTCAACCTCCTGTGTGCTTTTATTGGTTAAAGATCAGTAAGCTGTCATTTATTTTAGTGCGCCAGGCCTGCTTTATCACACTGAGAAACACAGTAATAACTTTATGCTGAACGCATCTTTGAATGCATACGAGCAGCAACTGTATTTGTAAAGGCAAAAATGAGAGACCACCTAAAGGTTTTAAAGCCCAGCCAGTAATAGGATGACATTTCACTTCATCAGGAACATTTGTCTGTAATGAAAACAACATCTAAGCACATGAAACGGGGTCATAATTATCCTATTATCCTTGCGTGGGTCTGAAGGCTAGACCAAGATAATGTCAGTGGAAAATGTTTCCTCCACGCCAGGAAATCATTACCTCAATAGTTTCATTAGCAGAGCATTAGGCTCAAGCAGCTTCTGCTGTGAACGGAGCACTTGAACAACTGGAACGCTGGCTCAGATGCATCCTCAAACTCTATTACTTAAAACTGCCTCTTTACAATAGAGGTTGGGGAGAGAAACGCTTGTGGTGGGGCCGCCAGAGAGAAGAGAAGCAGAAGAAATCATACAAGCTCAAAGCCATCCTCATGTTCTCAGCGCGGCAGCTGCAAATAACACACCTAAAGACCTATATAGCACATGGCAGTATATGTAGGAGCTATATATTTTATGTATGGGAGCTAGACAGCTAGACAGGATATACCCACAGAACCCCCTTCGCTAGAGCAATGAAGACATCTTCAACCCCCCAGAGTCCGTCCGTTGCAAGAAAGCTATGGCCATCCTCCTGGTCTCCAGGTGAAAGACCACCTCTGCTTTGGTGACCCAGCCACTTCAACTAAGAAGAAAGGTGTTAAAGCAAAAGGAAAGGGCACAGAGGGCTTTACTCTAGTAAAATCGAAGTGGTAGCACCGCTTTGCCACGATAACATGGGCTGGAAAGAAAAGTCTTCTGCCCATCAACAGCACAGCCTGGCTATAAACACTGGGATTGCTCAAATTCCACTTAATTCCCATTAATGGAAGGGGCAGGAAAAGTTGCGTAATTGGGACAGTAGACTCAAGGGTCACAGCTTCCTTAGGAGGGCAAAATCTCATTATTGGGCAAGTCCCTGGATAAAAAAAAAATTATCTCATGGGTCAACATCTTAACAGACAAAACAGAGTGGGATGCATGCTGTGGAGAGCCAAAATACTGGAAAACAGAGGGGAGCAGGTCTTTATGCACTGGTTTTTCAAGATTTTTTAAAAAAAGGTGTGCTGAAGGGTTATTAAGTTTTCTCTGCTGATGCTCTTCAGCAAGTCATGAAATACTGAGAAAAACATTTTGGAGGGTCGGAGGAAAGCAAGTGCTCCACAAAGATTTTTAGCAGGTAAATGGAATTGCAGAGATAATTATGTCAGCTCAACATCAATCCCAGCCCTCCTTTGGGATGTGTGAGTCTCAATTTAATTGCTGAAGAAATTAAGGTAATATAGCAAATACCATTCTACATGGCTCCGTGAAAAACAGATCTCATGAAATGAACTTAGCAAGTTTTATTAAACCACCTGCAAGTTGGGTTGAAAAAGCATTTGCAGCGACATAATGTAATTAGGCTGCTGTAAACTGGCTGACTTACAAACGTGAGCTTGTTGAGCATGTCTCCGGCTCGAGGTTTTTTTTATTTTAGTGCACAGGAAGTTAAAAGCAATGAGCTGCTGTCCAAAAAGCGCTTGGGAGAAGCGTGAGAACGGATGGCTAATCCGGTGAACAGTGAGGGCAGGATTTAACAGCAGGACGGTGAAGTTGGACGAATTCAGGCTTGAAATGTGGAACAAATATTTAAGGCGGAGCAATTAGGGCAAATAATCTCTTCAGCAGTTTGCAAGGGACCATGGTGCTTTCTCAGTCACTGGCAAATTTTTAAACCACAATTGGAAGATTTTTTTTTTCTTTTTAAAGACAAAAATACACTAATGAAAACAAAAGCTCCAAAAAGGCTAATAGCCCATCTCCTGCAAATCAGGCTAGATGAGCACAGTCGCCTTCGCTGACCTTGCAAGATACCCACTTCTGAAAACTAAAGTAATTTTCATTTATCCTTCTGCCACCTGACATCTTTGGGGCACGCTAAAAAGGCTCAAAAGTGGACATAAATTTAATTGTAAAGTCTCTTTCTCTAAATCAAGGTTAAGTGCTAAGTTTACAAATGCTGTCAAGCATCCTGCAGACTTTTCAGCCCGGAAATGTGCACAGAATGCAGATGGACAGACTTTATCAGCTCTGTATTATGCCTCATAATGTGAAAATGATTGCACGACGGGTAAATCCAACGCCCACGCAAATAACTGCTGCTTCCAGTTCCTAATGAATCGCAGACCCAGAACGGGGTCAGAATAATAGTCATTGTGGGAAAAAACAAACTCAGCTCAAATGGAGTGTTTCACATGCTTGCTTGGGCCAAAGCCATCAAAGAAACACTAGTTGGCGAGATTAATGACATAATTTTGGTGGACAACTAGCCCATATATTAATGTGATCCCCCCCCCCGCCCTGTATTTTCACATTTTATGTAAAGCCTTTAAAAAGACTAGTGATTTTTAGCTACTTAATATTTAGCAACATAATGAAAGAGAAGGAGAAGCAGCAGAAGCCTCCCCAATACAGAGGCCAAACAACCCAACATGAAAGATGGAAATCAGTTGTACCTGCACTCTGGTATTGGAGTAGCAACTACAAGTTATGGGTCAACCTGGTCAAAAAGTTGCAAGAACTAATAATAATCTGCAGCAGGAGCTGGGTGGGTGAGACACAAATGTTTCAGCATCTTCTGGATGGAAATAGTCTCGGCAGTGAGATGATTATCTTCGTTGATGCTTTAGGACAGGTTTTACGGCACAGACTCAGAAGAGATTAATCAGGCACCAAAATTTCCATAAATATGACCTTCAGTTGACCCATGACACCATTTCCACTTCCTTTTCCCATGCCTTTTTGCTCTTCTGCCCCCAAACATATGGTTTTATAGCATAAGAAATTTCATCTCCATTATACCCACATCAGCTCAAATAATTTTTTTTCCCCAGCATTTTCCCCCAGAGGAACAAACTTCTAGTTGAAGCTGCCACAAGCGATCTCCCATCACAAGATAAAACATTCACTTAGAAATTATTTTTAAGTGATTATTTTAATGCCATGGAGGGGAAATTTCAATTTGGCTTCAATTCTCTCTGCTCCAGCAGGGCTGAGTTATGCAGGGAAGGGAAGCAGCAAGACATCAGGGCTTCTGCAAGGGAGACTGGTTGCTCTGGGCTGTGTTTCCAAAAAGGCAATCCAGTCCTTTCCCCAAATTGGGCATCTGATAATCCAACTGCAGATCAAAGCAAGAAACATGTTTTTGGCAGGGAGACCCTAACTGCCAAAACACCATGCTAAAGCCTCAGCCATATGTTTAGCGATGAAAGGGAACATATAGATTTCACCCTTTACCTTGACACAGATTTCATAAATTGGCATGAAAAATCAATAGAGGGGGGAAAAAAACCAAACTTTTTATGCTGCTTGTATATCCAAAAAAAAAAAAAAAGTCCTTTTCTGAGCTACAGAGACAGCTTAAGAGAGAAATGAAGTTGCCGAGAAGGCAACCGGTGTATGGTCTGCCCAGGTATTCACCCAACCTGCTCCCCAAAGCAGCAACTCCTCACTGCGCTGGGGCATGAGCTGTGACAGGGTGTGCACCTCACCTCCACAGAGGCCTGACAGCATGCCAGAGCTTTTCATCTGGGCTTATACGTAAATAGATTTCACCTCATGGATGCCCAAACCCAAGGAGAGCAGGGTATCAGAAATTACTTGGAAGGATTTTAAACAGATGGTGACATTAAGGTCACTGTGCCCACTCTATGAACTGGCACCAGGAGAAGATGGGAAAAAAACCCCACCTCTAAAATAAGACAAAATGGGGAAAATACAGCTTTTCCAGATGAGGGGGAATACTCAATTTTTGAGCAGTGTCCATAAAAGTGGTTGATACCTCAGGTCTCCTACTGACTATTGACTCCAAAATAGCATCTTCTCTCTTGATTGCAGTGAGCAAGCCTGGATTTTGTGTACAAAGACAAAGCTGAAGGAGGGTAGATTTAGATGAGATATTGGGAAGAGATTTTTTTCCTGTGCGGGTGGTGAGGCAGTGGCCCAGGTTGCCCAAGGAAGCTGTGGATGCCCCATCCCTGGAGGGGTTCAAGGCCAGGCTGGATGAGGCTTTGAGCAACCTGGGCTAGTGGGAAGTGTCCCTGCCTGTGGCAGGGGGGTGGGACTGGATGATCTTTAAGGTCCCTTCCAACCCAAACCATTCTGTGATACAATGACTGAAATGTCCAGGTTGTCTCTGCTTTCTTCTTACCTTGCTTGGCCCCCAGTCTGGACAGCTTCACGGCTGCCCCAGGAAACGCTGTCATTAAAGGGATGTGGGTAGGTTGGAGACATCCCACATTTCTAGGTGCCAAAGTATGGTTCATCAAGTCGAGCACATCCCTCTTGCTGATGGTTATCACTTCCCACCCAAGTTACACACATTTAACAAATCACCTCATTTTTCTTATTTTCATGTGGCCCAGCCACATGAGCCCTCTGAGTGTCCAGGGAAACTGAGGCAGAGTGGTCTGCTGCAATCACTGATGCGGTGAGCATGGCACTGTACAGTGCTGTTGTGATGGGGACAGAACTGCACACCCAACATCACCCAGCTACGAGATGTGACCATAAGGTAACTCAAGACAAGGAAATACCCTTAAATAATAAAATCCTTGCTCTAATTCCTTAATAGGATGTTCAATGTCTAGAACATGTGTTGTATTAATTGCCCAGCAGCCATACCACGCTCTTTATCTCTGGTTTTCTCCTTGCAGTCATCTTCTCAGACACCACTGCCCTCCAGTGTTAAGCGCTGGGAGATGAAAAGCAAAAATGCCTTGGAGCACCCTTGGGACACAGCCTTGCTATTGCCTGTATCTGACAGATTAAAGCAACTTTACAGTTATTTTACCAAAAACACTCCCTGCTGCACCACAGCCTGCATTCCCTTCTGCTCCTGACAGCAATAACCATCCCAACCCAGCTAGGAGCCGCTTCCCTCTGACCACAAAAATAAAAAGGTGTTCTTTCCACCAAGCCATATCACAGTCCATCGCAGCCCCAAAGTGCTGGGCACGTTCCTAAAGACAGGTGACAAAACTGCCCTCTAATAATTGCAGAGCGATTTTGTAGAGCAGCGTTACCCACCCAAGCCTCTCATGATCTGTTTGCTCCTTCTCAGCTTTTTGCGGTGCCACCTTTCAAATCTAACTTCTCCGTGCTTGCTGTATTTCCACAAGAGTCTTCCCAGCATAGAGACTTATTTTCTTTTGACTTTTCAAGAAAACCCTGGGCTTTAGCAAGAGGGGACATTTGATGTATTTACTCCTTCTAGCTTTTAAAATTTTTTTTTTATACATTTTTAAGGAAGTCCAGCAACACCCCATCAGCCTTTTTCAAAGCATCTTTCTCTGCACCATCACTTACTGACCCACCTCTAAACCATTAAAACCAGCCCAGCAGGAAGCCACCATTCAGGATGCATTTCTTAAGGCATAAGAGATGCACCACACCCCCAACTCCAGTTATTAAAGTTGTATTTTGGATGAATATTTATGCCAAAGACATTGATCATACACCCCAATTTTGGCATGAGTGTTGAACCACTCAGCGGATCTGGGTCAGTTTGTTTGGGATTTCAGCACATTGGCTGCTCAAGAAATTATCCCAAATTATCCTTCCCACTTTAATATGGCACAGGATAAATAATCCAGAGAATGGCTTTTGGGACAATCCTCAGCATATAAAGCATTAAAGAATTTAAAGAAGTTAAATACTGACAATGTCACACTCAGATATGTAAATAGAAAGTGGGAAGAGACGATTCAGGTCCTGATCCCTTATTACAAGCAACTCAGACTTTTTTTTTTAAACACCATTTATACACTGATGGTCATTTAAAATCCTGGTGGTGACTTTTATCTTGGTGGATCTTATAGAAAATTCCAACAAAGAGCAAAATGCAAATGAAAATAACTCAAAATTCCCATCCTGTTGCGCTTGATGGAATCAATCACAGCCTCGCACCATACTCTGTTACTGCAAACCATATGCCAGAAAACCCAGATGTTAAGATACTGATGTCCTGAACCTGTTGCCCACCTGCACAGTTACCTCCTGGGCCTTTTGTGTTAATTAGTACTTTGTTTTCTACCAACGTGCCTGTATGCTGTTTGAATCTTGCAGTCACACGATCAGCTTGTAATTAATTTACTGTTACAAGGACATTGAAGGTGCATGGTTTTACCCCATTCTACATATCAATAAGGCTCAAACCCACAAACGCACCAAAAAAGCCGATGCCAAAGGAGCGAAAAATAAAACTCAAATTTAAGTGAAACCGGAGGAAAAACTTTCTTTATGCTTAGTTACATCTTCAACTTTTATTCTTCTACCATCTGTAACCCAAACCAAGCATCACCGTGGGTCAGAAAAACTCTAACATCACGTTCACCTGCTGCTGTACCAGTATGTGCCTCTATTAAAGCTCCACTTGATATATTCTCCCTGTAAAACACAGACAGGTTTCCAAGCCCTAGGGCGAGCAGGCAGTCCTGCTCCGGTGTGTATAACAGTACACAACGCTCCTCACATCTTTAACGGACAATTTGAATGGGCCCTCGCTCTTTCCGAGACACAGTGGTGTCTCCTGGGAGGGGAAACACAACACAAAGCTTCTTCTATGCGTCCTTCACAGCTTGTCTTTCAGGAAAGCCATCAGCTGTATTTTAGTCCTATCTGTAATTTTCTGTTCTAACTGACATTAAAACTCAATGAAAAGTTATACCTGCTCTGTCCCACTGTAGTCAAATGCATTGGAGTGCAACACTAAAGCCCCTGCCAAAACCAAGGGGTGGCTTTTTATTTATCCCAACATTAAGTCAGTTCATTTGTGCTACAGCCAAACATCTTCCCTTGACACAAGTGCTCAGTGATTTACTCAAACTTCTACCTGAGAAGCGAGGAAGCCACCTGATAACGAAGCAGTTCTTGTTAATCAAGCAGCAATCAAAACAAACAGCTGAAGGCAGAAGACCTAATCCTGGTCCCAGGCTTACCAGGATGTCACTGACCTGTGCTGAATCCAGGATTATCTCTCCCCGGCTGCATGTCATCTCTGCTCTCCCAAACCACCAAAGCTTCTGTTGACTCTCTTGCCATGATGTCTGGGTACAGCCACAACCCCCTTCCCAGCAGCTTTGACTTCAAAGAGCTCATCCCTCAGGCACACTAAGCCACTAGCTTCTCAGAAACCCCTGAAAGATTCCCTTTGGAACGGCTCTCGTCTGCTCCCACCACAGCCAATGTTGCAGCTACAGCAGGTTGCTCAGGGCTGTGTCCAGGGAAGCTGAGGCAGTCCCCAGGTATGAAGAACCCACAAGCCATGGCACTGGCAGGACAGGTTCGGGCACCAATTCACATACTCAGGTACACGATCACCACCTGCTCCTTCTACCTCTCAAGACCTCAAGACCCCACTGGCCACAGACAAGAGTTTGTGTTGCACTACTGGAGAGGTTTTAAGCTGAAAGAGGGGAGATTTAGATTAGATATTTGGAAGACATTTTTCACCGTGAGGGTGGTGAGGCAGTGGCCCAGGCTGCCCAGAGAAGCTGTGGATGCCCCATCCCTGGAGGGGTTCAAGGCCAGGCTGGATGAGGAGCAAACTGAGCTAGTGGGAGGTGTCCCTGCTGGTGGCAGGGGGGTGGAACTCAATGATCTTTAAGGTCCCTTCCAACCCAAACCATTCTATGACTCTATGATACTGGAGAGGTTGCTCCCCCTCCCTTGGTCTTTGCCCCAAATGTGAATTTGATCCAAAAATATAAGCATCACCATTTGCGCTTGCAGATCCCCATGGTTCGGTCCGGAGCATCACAGCCCCTGCTATCACACACGTGGTCCTGAGCTCAGCCTCCTTCCCTACGTCTTTGTAGCATTTGCATCATGCCTCACGTGTGACTGCAGGGTTGTATTACTAATAGAACAAATATGCTCAAAGAACATCCATGAGCAAAACACGGAAAAACCCTATAAAAAAAATAAATAAAGCCATCCTCATCTTTTCCAGCAAGGAGGTCACAGCAGAGGGTAAAGCTCTTTAAGAAGCCCTTTGCCAAGCTCTGTTAGATATTTTCCAGGACCTGCATCAACTCTGCAGGCAACCAAGTGGATGCCTTGGGAAGGCTCCCCCCTCTCCCCAAAGTGCCTCATTTGTAAAGCTGCAAAGAGGAACTCACAATCATATTTTAGTCCTTTCCATCTCATTTTACTTTGATACACTTCACCGCCTGGGACATTTCTGCTAGAGAATTACCTTTCCCACGGTACAGTTCTGACAACAACGACACTTGCTGTGACTAAAAAGCAGCCAAACAACGAGCGACTGTGGCTGAGCAGTTTATAATACTATATACGCCCACGTCTACACGCTGCTTTTAAAAACACAGTGGCAAGTGAGACAAAGGACCTTTTTTTCTCTTCCAAACCAAGCGATGTCCACAAGCTGCAACGGAAAAATAACACCATGCCTTTGCTAGAGCCCATCTCCCTTTTATATTTTTTTTTTTAATCTGAGCTCACACCAAATATCTGGGAGAGAAAAACAGTTTATTGTGACCTCACCTGGGAGCACAGCTATAGGTTTAAAGCTTATATACAATCATGGTTTCAGGGATTTGTAACCAAAGCAGGCTGCGGCTGGGCAGGGGGAAGGTGGGTTTGATGGTAACCTGGCAGCTGCCTGCAAATCTGCCTGCCTGTGGTTTAGTCCCCTGAGGGCAGCATCGACAGGCTCATGACTTGAGGCATTTAAAAATAGGCATAAAGAAGAATCTGCGCTGGGAACAACTCCGTGCCAGCTGGGGACAGGCAGCAGCAGCTCAATCCCCTGCCTGTCCAGGGATCATGTAGACCCCCCTGCACAGCACAGTGTCCCTAGGAAGATGCTGAGACCCAGCAAGTGACACACAAACCATCAACAAGGATGGCAACAGGCAGGTTTAGGATGCCATGTCATGGCTGTGTAGGCTTTTCTCAGTGCAAAACCCAGCAATAAATAATAAAGCCATACCATTCAAGTTTCTATTAAAAACCACCTGGAAAATTTTTTAATTCTGCCATCTTGCCCATCCTCTTTCACAAGGGCCAGAGATCATATAAAATAATATAAAAAAATTTTTTT
>NW_010142628.1:0-3001 GCF_000699245.1 Pterocles gutturalis | reverse complement strand
TTTTTTTTTTTTTTTTTTTGCATTCTCTCCTGAAATCGCTTGCTAGTTGGAGGTGCTTTATAATCACATGTTCCTGCTTCTAAAAAGTATTTTTCCTTTCCTCCTTTACAGCGGTAAAAGGTTCACACAGGCAACGGGGAGCTGACTAACGTAATACCTGGCAAAAGAGTGAGGCTAAACTAATTACTTAGCTCAATTAATGGACCATGTCTGAATTCCTTAACACGCTTCGAACAGAAGTGTTGCTTTACCTCTGCTGGGTTTTCCTGGGGGCAGGGGAGAGCCCTGCTGCCACATTGCTGCGTGACCCTCGCAGGGGCAAGAGGAGCTGGACCAGAAGGCGCCTCCAGCCTCTTGGCAGCTCTCCATCTTCACTGGATGGAGAAGCAGCATCATGTTCCCACAGGCTGTCAGCAGCTCTCTGGCTTTGCCCATGCCCAGCATATACGGAGCTGATGACAGGCTCTGAGCCCTGATTTAGTCCCTTCATGTGTTTTATCTTGGTCTTATTCTGTGGAAGAGCTTAAGCGCTGTGGTGGTCGCTAATTTTGCAGGAGCCTAGATGGGCTGAGTCTAGAACTAGTAAACACGGCTCATGCCCCTAGCTCAGTTTTTTATCAACAGACTACTTTTTAACGTTGTCTTTCTTGCATTCTTGCTGCCAACTTTGGGGACAGGTTCATCACGCAGTTAGGAGCTTGCCTTCAGAAATTACATTTTGTATGTAGGAACATAATTGTTTTGCAATGGTTTTTCCAACATTGGAAGCTCAGCCAGAGTAAAATTCTATCCTCTTCTGTCACAGCCACCGATTAGAGTGACCTGTTTCCAATTAGGGGACAGGATAATGTTGTCATATCCATTTAAGAGGATTTAAACATCAGTCATTCTCTTGAGTGTCAGCTATTGCACATGAAAAATATGTGCTGGAAACGTAACAGTAGAAAATGAATTCGTTATTGTCACGACTGAATTGAGCGGGCTGCATAATGTGTTTTCCTTCTCGGAGTTAAAGAGCTTGGATATCCCGATGAAAAACTTGATGAGGTTTCTTGTGTGACAGTCCTCTTATGTAATGCCTGGTAATGCCATTGCACTTGGCTGGCTGACATGGATAGTTTAATTGGTTCTTCTGTTCCCAGGTCTTTCTAGGAAAATCTGAGGATTTGGTTAGCTCTTTAGAGTGCTGCTTCTGATGAAGATTACAATTCAGGGGCAGCTGCTGGCAAGAAAAAGCTTGTTGAGTGCAGCATCAGGAAATTTTTATTCATTAAGGATTTCAGTTTGTACAGTGACAGAGTGAAGGGATACTGATGAAGTGGCGAGCTGGAATCTGAATTCATGCACATTTGTGCAAGTTCCCCAATTTTGTTGTGCTTCCTAACAAGAGGAAAGGAAAAGAGGACTGTGGAAGTAAGGAGGGACTACCTTCACAGGTGCACTCCTGCCTCTCCACGGTGCTTAAGCCAGCCCAAAAGGACTTTAAGACTTCTGGGCTGGAATGCGGTTCTCTGTGCACAACCTTACTTGCTCCCATGTAAGACTCCTTATCCTTCTGGAGAACAGCAGAGTTGCCCTCGGGTAATTGCCGTGATGGGTGAGGCGGGTGTGTGTGTGTGTATATAGATATATATATATGTATGCACGTATATATAAAAAGGAGACAGCACTTTGCTGGCTGTATGGCGCAAGGGTGTGCTGCAGCGAGGTAATGGGTGAGACTTGCTCTCATGCCGATGACTTACACCACCCCTTACTTATAATTTATGAACACTTCCGTCTCCTCAGAAGCAAGTGGATGGAGTAGTGGAGCCCGCCTGGCAGTGGCTGAATCTCTTCTGTGCAAACGCATGCTGCTTCTGTAGGGGTTGCTGTTGGGTTGCTGTCAAATGAGAAGAAGTGGGGGCTTTGGTGGTGTGATAGAGCTGTAGGTCTGTTGCTGAGAAAGAAGCAAACGTGGTGGGTGAGGCTCAGGGTGTCTGTGTTGTGGGCAGCCTCTTCTCCTGGTGTGGGTAACCGATGGCAAATGTTTGCCTCCCTGGGCCATGACAGGCAGGCGTTTGCAATTTGGAAACACCTTAACTGGGTGATGGGGAGAGCCCCTTCTGCTGTTTGTCAGGGCTCTTCTCAAACCGAAGTACACCGCACAGGCTATCCCATTCTGTGCCAGCAGAAAGGAGCCTGGAGTTGACCCGTCACGGTCGATACAAAGAACACTGGCGTTTCAAGGCTCCAGAACAAGTTAGGAACCCTCCATCTCACAGATTCAGCCTGTACTTTAGATTTTAGAAAAAACGAATTGATTTCTACGTCTCTCATTTGCTGCTTCTGAAAAAGTCCTGGATGTGAGGGTTACGTAAGAGGAACGATGCCTCTCTGAGGATTGCTGTGATTTAACACTTTTTGGCTGCTTATAGGATTGCATAGCTTTCGAGTCACTGGTAACTTGATAATTTTTTCCACAAATACAAGCAAATGTCCCATACCAGCAGACAAACAGCCCTTTTTGTAGCCTCTTTAATTGTAGGAGAGGCCTCAGAATGAAAGATTCTTTCTTTTCAGTGTAATGGCACAGAATACTATAGACAAAGTGTTGTGGAGTAAGTAACTAGAACTTGATGTGGGGGAAAAACTTTGCTTTCAAACACCATAATAGACAATTTGAAAATTATGAAATTTTTCCAGCAGCTGAATTATTCAAAGGTAAAATGCAGACGTTGATGTGCCTCTTTGTGGTATTAAAAAAAAAATACAGATTTATTTTTTTTCTCTTTGAAAGGTTTTGTTTGGAAAAGGCTTCAGGGACATGAGTACTTTGTAACTTCTTGCTTAATAATAAAGGTGAAATTCATGGCTACTGAGAGGCATGATAGGTATTTCAGTACTTGTGGCTCCTTGTGACGGTATTTAGAGCCAAGAACACCTGCATTTCCTCCATAGTAGCAGGCTGCAGTAGTCAAGGTTAGACTGTAAGGTATCATAGAATCATAGAATGGCCTGG
>NW_010142627.1:358-720 GCF_000699245.1 Pterocles gutturalis | reverse complement strand
CTCTCTCTCTCTGCGCCGCTCTGCTGTCTCCTCATCGCTCCCAAACATTTTTGCAGCCAGTTGGATGAGCTTATGACTCATGCGACCTTTCAAATAAGCCCTGTAATATACCCACCTCTTAAATTAATAGTCTTTTAAGGGCTACGGGTGAGATGGGAGAGCAGATGATTTACCTGATAGAGCGCTGCCACAGCTCTCATCTGGATGCACCCGCATGTAAACACTGGTTATTTACTCCCAAAATGCAAACAGGAAATTATGAAGGTTACCAACAAATCAGGTACTGAGAAATTAAGAAGTGAGAAAATGAAGTAGCCTCCTCAGCCTCACATCACCTTCTTTGTGCACACTCATTAGGCAGG
>NW_010142627.1:0-313 GCF_000699245.1 Pterocles gutturalis | reverse complement strand
GCCGCCCCACCGCCTGCCCGGCTGCGATCCCCCTGGCTATTCCCCTGCTTTGTTACGGGCCCTTTGCCTCATTCACGGCCTCCGTTGGGAGCTCTGCATGGCAGCAGGTCTGCCCGGGCTCTCCCGGTGCTCCTGCTTCTCCAGCATCTCCCCCCAGGTGGGCTGGGGGCCGGCAGCATCCTCCGATGAGGATGAGGAGGGACTCGGGGATCGTGGTCAGAAGCTTCTACCCAAGCTGCATCCCAGGGCTTTTTCCTGGTATTTTTGAGGAGGGGTCACAGTGCCCAGTTGCTGTGACTGGTCCCCCCTCGGC
>NW_010142626.1:40717-66710 GCF_000699245.1 Pterocles gutturalis | reverse complement strand
CCCTGCAGGGTTAATGCTGAAATGGCCGATGCCAAGGTCTGGGCTGCTGGGCGTGAGCGGCCGAAGGCTCGGAGGCTGGGGGATGTGCTTGGAGGCTCAGTGACCCAGCCCCCGGGTCTGCGGAGGAAACGGCACCTGGGAGGGGGGGAGAGGCCGCTGCACACCCCTCACGTCTGGGGCTCCTGAGGGGCACGTTCTGTAACGGAGGGGGTTCCTGGCAGGCCCGGGTTAGCTGGCCTGGGAGCACACAGCAGTGGCATTGCCCCAGCGCCTGTTCGCGTTTCTCACCGGGAAAATCTGGTTTCCTCCGTGGACCTGACAGCAGTGGAAGATGGTGCCTGACATACAGGGGAAGGGGAAAAGCCGCTCTCAGGCTGATAGGAGCTCAGGGCTGCGTTCTGGACAGAACTGAAATGCCTTCTTGTGTTACCATTCTCGTGGAGAGGCTGTTTTTTCGTGTATAAAGCAACGCTTCATATTAGAGTCTAGTCACTCCAGAAGTCCTTCCGAGAGCTCCCAATCACTTGCTGTGCTTTTGCAGGTTAGCCAAGAGGCAGTAGAGGGTGCTGTGATTGCATACAGAGAAATAAAACTGCCTCGAGAACAAGGAAACAACCAAGAAGCAGGTCATCACAACACGGCCGCGGTTTATCAAAATCTATCAGTTTTTAATTAACTCCATTATGTTGGAGTCAAAAGAAGTGTGGAGGTCCAACACTGCCTTTGCCTAACTGTGGATGGTATTATTCTCCTGATGTTTTTGCACTTGTATTATTTGCAGTTGAGGAGGAAAGACTTAAGAAAAATAAGTTTCATTGTTTCTCATAGAATTAAAAACTCATAAAAACTGAAGTGAGGAGTAAATGTTATTGAAGTCTGCTGAACACAGGCATCCTAAGGGGACACCATCAGTGCTGTTGTCCGAAGCACTGACAAGCCAAAGCTGTGTACAGCTGTGGAAAGAGATGTTCCCTGCCCCTACAAGCTTACAGTCAGTGTCCACAACAAGTGAGGACAGGTGGATGCAAGGAGTCACTGCTGACACGTACTTCCTCTAAACCCGCCCGGTTGCAGGAGCAGTCATAACAAACTCCTAACTACCAGAGGTTGTTTTGTCAGAAATCAGAGTAGGGTTGTGTTTTCAGGAGAGCTCTGAATGAGGACGATGCAATAGCATTGCAATTTTTAATAGGCAACTTGTGAAGGAAAAGCAGAAATGGAAAAACTAAAACAATTGCAACATACTCCGCCTTGGAAACTACCATGGTCACAGACACTGGAAGGCAGAAGAAATGCATTTCCACTCATGCTTGCCAAGAGAGAAGATGGCTGGTCTCATAGCTGCAACACAGAGACTACAACTCTCACCTGAATTCTGGCCCTTGAATTCACCAGAGAAGCCTTGTGTTGCCTTGAACCTCTCTCCTAACTTTCCTGTACCACGGCTTTTCTCTCATACAGATGGAGAAAGAAGTGTAGTTATTCTCTATTCCTTTTGCACAGCAAAAAGCATCAATGCATATGGGATGGAGTTTTTTTCCCCCTTTTGCACAAAAATCTCAACCCACTGTTAGGAGCTGCTTCTGTTGCTGAGGGGTGGCTTTGGTACGCTGTGGACATAGTCCTGCCCACCTTAAAGTAGCCAAGGTGTCGGTAGCAGTGTAGCTGTGGCATCAGAAAATGTACAGAGATACCGGGCATGTACCTGTCTGGGTAGATGCCTTGCAGGAACCCATCACACCAGAGCTTCTGGTAGTGCTGTGTGCTGGAAGGAGGGGACAAAGGGCGAACCACTGTGAAGAACTCCAGTGGCTCCGCTGAATTGCAGAATTTCTTTCCATAAGAAAGAAGCAGGATTTGTTGTTTTGGGGGGGGGTTTTTGTGTGTGTGTTTGTGTTAGCTTATCTTCCTGATCTTGAGTTGTTTTTCAAGCCAGAATGTCACAATTTAATTGGGGGAGAAGCCTTCATGGCAACTTGCAAACAAGGTGAAAATGGAATATTTTTAGCGATTCTTTTCCAAAAAAATAGATGGAACGGGGGAATGCTGACATTGCTTTACTTTTGCCAAAGGCTGCCAGCACTCAGAGGGAATAAGCTGTTCAGCTGGCGAGAAAGTGCTGAACAAACAGTGAAGGGGCTAAAGGGATACTCCCCATCGTGATATACTGGCTTTTCACTCTATCTCCTGCCCCAGCCTAATGCCTTCCCCCTCACCTCTTGCCCTCAGAAAAAAAAAAAAAAAAAAAAAAAAAAGTGGGGGGGCGGGGAAGACAGGTTGGACTAAAACAGTAGCAAGAGGAATTGGTGGATCCTGAGAGCTGGCAGGGGTATTAGTATTTTGTAACCGGATCCGTCATGTGACTAGAGCCAGGCAATAAAAATAAGTCTCTTACCAGCCCTCCTGTTTGCTCAACTTTATTATATGGTGTCAGTAGAGAACTACTTTTTTTTGGCAAAAATTTAGCAAATGAAGCCACCTGAATCATTAAATCCTGAAGGCAATCTGGCAGAGAACTGGAGGAGGTTGTTGCTGCGCTTCCAAGTTTTCCTGGAAGCAAGCATGTGCTGGAGAGAAATGGAGAAGGTGAAACCTTCTCCGCTCCTCCATGTGGTGGGAGGGGCAGGAAGCAGAAAAACAAAATTATTAGAAGTAAATTAAATTCTCGTTCAACATTAGCAGAGGTTGGCAAAGATCTGTTTGAATTAGCTAGAAAAGATTACTTCTCGTTATGGACTGTCACACACACAAACTCAGCCGCTGCGCACCACAGCGAGCAGAAATGTAATCCCGTACTGTAAATTACAGTTTGCTCACCGCAGTGCTCAAGATGAGTTAATAACAGATAATGGCCCACAATTCACAAGTGGATCATTCTGGTAATTCTCTTTGATCTGTAAGTTCAAGCATACCACGTCAAAGTACAGCTATGCACAGGAAAAAGAGTCAGTGTTACAGCAAACCCCAGTAACAGAGCTCTCCCCCCCCTTACAAGTCTGTCATTAGCACTGTAAAAACAGAGATGCACACCTCCCTGCCTTACTGGCCTCACCAGATCTGAGATTAATGGGCAAAGGAAAAGCCTTCCAGAGCCAACATTTAACAGCAGCTGGTTGGGCAGAAGGACTGTTGACTCTGGAATAGCTACCAAAGCATCCCTGAGCTCTGTGCCAGGGAAGTAAAGAAGAAAAATCTTAACAAGAGCAATGAAGAGTTATTCTTTTTTGTAGTGCTAGGTGGATTTCCAACAAAGCAATTAGCAGGTTACATGCATACAGGTGAATGTCAGTCCCAAGATCGGGTCTTAACCTTCTTTATAAGTGGCCCTTGTGGAAAGCAATAGAGGACATGCAAGCGGACGATGATCAGAGCGCTGTTAAACAAGACAGATATAGAGGCACAAGGCAGTATTCTTTGCCTGATCATCTGGTAACCATGAAAAAGACAGAGATTCTGAATGCCTTACAGATTCAGACAGAGAACTAAACAAGGCATTTTAGAAGGATCTTTCTGACACCCAGATATGCCACCAGAATGCTGCTGAGCCCCTAGTGAGAAGGCCGACTTCCAAAGAGAAGCTCCTCAGAAGAAACAGGAGGTGTTCTCTCATGTCTTAGGAACCAGTTCACGTACCCTCAGCTCTTTCCTAAACATTTCTGTTCATCTTAGTGAATTCCTCCTGTTTTGTTTAATATTATGTTTTATTTACACAGAATGAGTTTCAAAGATAGGTTAAGTGTAACCTTGAGTTGAATGGGCACTGACTTTCGTTGTGTAATAGCAATGTTAACGGTGATTTATATTTTGTGAGGGAGACCAGGAAATAGATAGAGATACATTTCTTAAAACTCTAATGCACCACATTGCTATTGTAGTGAAAACCACAGCCTATCTGGAGTGAGTCACATAAAGATTGTTTGTTGGAAAAGGGCTCCATGGTTTTGAAGTACCGTCCAGATTTTAGAAAGCTTCTTTGTCAGGGAAGATAAGGGATGTATATTTACCGTATTGTTAAGTGTCTCACACATGCTCAAAATGGTTTTGTGACAAGCCCCTGTCTCACAAAAAAAATGTGGAAAAAAAAAAAAAAGGCCAAAAGAAAGGCAGCCCAGATGCAGAACTGGTCATCTGTACGACTGATGGTGTCATCTGTGCTCTCTAGGGAAACCTTCCGAACAGCTCACCCTGGGGACGATGCAGCAGGGAGTGCATCCCTGCAAGGATACGTGGGTTATCAATCCATGAAAAATCCCATCGTGCACAGTGCACTTCTGGGAGTGGTGAAATTAAAGAGGCAATTCAGTTAACTCCCTGGGTATGGGGAAAGGCCTAGGGAGAAGAAGCAACACGTCGCCAGATGTGTTTACTTTTGAAGGACATGGCAAACAAAACACAGTCTCACAGACCTCCAAAACCAATGCAAAACGCTGCAGTAAAACTGTCAGATTTAAAAAAAAAAAAAAAAAAAAAAAAAGGGATATGCAGTGTGGGCATCCACGCTGTGTTTTGAAGGTACATTTGTCCCAGTAACTTTCAGCTGTGAGCAGAGCAGAGGGAAGTGTAAGAACAGCCTGTTCTGAAGGAGTGCACCTGCGAGGTGACACAGCTGAGCCGTCCTGTCCCCGCCACCGCTCTCCTCGTCAGCCTCTCCCTGTCTCAGCGGGTGGCTGCCTGCTGCTGCCGCTGGGAAGAAGCCCCGCGCTGTGCACACACGTGAACTGGGTGCTGCGTGGCTGAGAGTGCTGCTCCATGTGGCAGAATGCATCTTTAGAAGTGACTTAACAATAGCATCAGTTTTGAGTCCTGATAAACAAGACGCTCATATAGAAACAAACAAAACTCCATCAGAATGTGCTCATATCCTTACAACACTGAGATGTATAATGTGGCTGAACTCCCAGCTTATCTTCATGGACAAAATTATAATATCTTGGTAGTTATACCTCATAGTATTTGGTACTCTTAACGCTAATGTATTTAAAATTTCTAGGGATGTGAAATTAATTTTCAGTGTGCACCTCACTTATATTTTTTGAGGGTTATAGGGCTACTCAAATGGCAGACTTTGGTCTGTGTTTGAACCAGGATTAAGTTTTACAAGGCGTTGAGACATGTTCCCTCCACTTCGGAGTACGAACTTTCACACAAGGGACTCAAAGCCTTTCTGAAAATAAACCATCAAATTCTTCTTCCTCGCAATCGTGCTGCCATAAGTACAGCCATAGTGGGATACAGGAGGTCAGAATTTGGGAGCTGTTAACGCAACTCTGTCTTTGGAGCTGTAAACTATAAACCACAAATTCGTTGGGGTTAAAATTTTGCTATTAACTTTAAACCAATTTTGTGATACGAGCTTTCAGCGTGGTTTCAGTGGGTGTTTGTAAGTCATCTGTGAGCTCCGGTGGTGCAGGATCAGGCCTGTAATTATGATGCACCTTCTGGGTGCTCTAGAAATGATGTTCACCAAAACTCACAGCTCATCTCTCCAGCAGGAGGAGGGCACGTAGTCATCACTTCATTTTGTATGGCAGATTTCTAAGCAGACACAGAATGTCTGGTTAAGAGTTGTGCAAAGCATCAGGGAGGTAATTAAGTTGGAGCTCAAGAGTAATGAGGTGACAGAGCTTGGGTTGAGCATCATTTCTTTCACGTTGATGTGTCCTACTTTCAGAAACACAGAAATGCAGTTGTGAAAAATTTCAACCAGACATTCCCAGTGAGATTACAGGATTTTTTTTCTAAGTATTTAAGAGACAGAATGAAAAATATCACACCATGTTAAAAAAAAAATCAAAACAAAAAACCTCCAACAAGTCAATGGGAATACTAGGTCAGCAGAATGTCACCAAGGAGGACAACATTGTCCTTGATATCAGAGAACACCAGGATATGTGTAATTAGAAAAGGAGCCAAAGTCTTTTCTATCCTCCGTTTGCAGTCTCCTCAGAAGGACAGAAACCCAAGCAGTGTCTATTCTCTTGATACCATGGTCTGTTGCTTTCTCAGGAAGAAAAGGGTCACCTGCCACCTCACCAGCACTGTTTCCTGCCTCTGCTGAGGCCGCTCGGCAAAGCGAGACCTGGCTGGACTTCTGAGATTTAAAGATCACAACACAAGCTGCAGTGCCTGTAAAACAATAGTTTCTTCACAGCCTGAGTGAGGATGTCTGATACAAGAGCCGCACGGCACAACAAAGAGACAATTAAGTTAGTTACCAGATGAGTGAGGTGACAGAGACTGGCTTAGACATTCTTGTTCTCGCTTCCATGAGCCCTAATTTTGGCAAAACAGAGACAGTTTTGACCATTACCACTAGATATTTCCAGTATGACTACCTTCTTGTAAGAGCTGCCAAGCTCACCTGCTTATTCAAGCTTTATTGGTATTTCTTGCTCTTCCCTAAGGCTCCTCCAAATGTCCAGACACTTTCTAGGAACAGGGTGGCGTGGGGAGGCCGCTCCGCGCAGCCAGCAGCTGCCCCGGCTTGGCCGGGTTGGCGGCTGGAGGAAGCAGTTTCCTGTTTTGCTCGTGCTCAATGCCACTTAACAATAGGGGGAAAGAAAAAACTGCAGGATCTAAGCACAGCAGAACTGTTTTGTACATGAGCTGTCTGCCTGCCTCCCCGCTCTGCCCCGGCTGCCCCCCACCTCACGTGCCCACCCTGGCCCATGGATGGCAGCGGAGGAGAGGAGGCAGGGACACTCAAGGCTGAGGTTATGAGGGCTCAAAGGCATCTCTGCTGTATAAATGGCCTGGACCCCTTGGCAGTGGGTCTGAAATAGCAGCTGAATCTTACTAGCTTGTATCTTTCCTCCTGCCTCCCGTGAGAAAGAAAATGAGACCCACATGCAGCGCTTCTGGAGCATCAGTGTCAGCAAGAGTCACTCACGCCTTCTTACAACACCTAAAACATCTCATCCATCCTTGTAGATGGTTTTCAGCACCATCCTGAGATAACCGTTTCCAGCCACGGTCAGTTCATTAGTGCAGGAATAGCACTGGCAGAGATTCCTCCCTCTGCCTTTCTGAACAACATCCTTTTCTAATGGTTTACTCAGTGCCAAATCCTTAATCCACTCTTATCAGCTCCCAGAGTGCCCTTACTCTCCTGCTCTCCTCCTGCTGCCTACACACTCTGGCAGCATTGCTTGCCACCATGTGGAGTTTGGCTCTCCTGATCCCCACCCGTATCCAAATCCTACCTCACTTGCTGGCCTTGTTTTTCAAATGCATCTTCTGAGATTAAAGGTGGCAGGGGGTAGCTCTGTAAAAACAGATTAAACTAAGCATTGTAACTGCGACTGGAGTCACTCAGAAACTGGAAATGCAGGTGCCCAAACTGTGATCGGAATTCACTGCTCTCCCTGTCCCTTTATTTCAGCCTCCCCCTCTCTGTTCTGAATACCTGTTGTCTTCAAACCCACACAGAGCAGCAGACAGGAGCCCCAGGCAGATTGGAAGTCACAGGCTCTTTGTTAGTGCTCAGGCTATAGAAATCCCAGGTGAGTCACTCCTGCTTGCAGTAGCAGGTAACCCAGCCATTGCCAATCAAGCTCACTGAGCCTTAAATGCAACCCTGACAAGGAAATTCTCAGAAGCAATGCAGGTATTATAAATGCAATTCCGTTGTTATTGCCTGTAGCCTTAAAAATCTGGGACAATTGAGTCTTACAGCTCTTAAAGGGCAGGAGTGGCATTGCTTGAAGATATGGCATGCGAGTATTGCACTACGTTTACATAATAGTGTGCCAGAAACCTCCACGTGGAAGGTTTTCTTTTGTTAAAGTTGTTTATTTTTTCCTTTTTTTTTTTTTTTTGAGGGAAAATTCACCTAAGAATCCTGCCTGTTGGTTTTGGTTTGGGTGGCTTCTTTCAGTCAAGTTGTGATTGGGTTATAGTGCCAGTAAAAAGCAGGAAAATTCCCAGTACTTAAACTGCCAAGCACACCATGAAGTTTTGCATAGAGCTCAGTCAGTGAGGCATAGTAATGTAGGAAATCTGTCATGCTTGAACCTTACAATGGCCCGATGGTGCTTTATCATCATCTGAACACAGCAGGAGAGCTGTGAACTCCACTGGAGGAAGAGTGCTCTAGGTCTTTATGAAGAACATCACAACACAGATATGATGAAGACCACAAAAACCCTCCTACAAATTCTAGGATGAAATTGTCTTCATCTACGCTAAAGGTTTACCTAACATTATTTTGCAATCAAGGTATGATGTTCTCCCACCTTCATCTTTTCTTCTTTGTTTTCCCAGACAAGACTGAAGAATATCATTAACACAAGTTTCTCAGAAGGCACCTATCGTATCATCTGTTGTATGTGTTTATTTACCCATGCCTACTGTGTGCAGTCTGGGAAAATCCCATCATGCTCTTGAGGGGGGATAAAGAGCACAGGGATGAGCCCTGGCATGACACCAGCTACACATGGAGCAGCAGCATCCTGAATGTTGTGTTGCACTCAGTGCTGTCAGGACAAGTTAATTACCAGGTTAGAGGAAGATAATCAACACAGGAAACATCATTATTCAGCAAGACATCTAATGCTATCTCAGGTGCCTGTTACTCTTGCTCGACCAGTTCAGTTGTTACCAGTGTATTAGTCATCTGACCACACTGAACATCAATCTTTCACTCCTCATTACCCACTCAACTACAAGCTACAGTATAGGCTTGCTCTATCCTGTAATTACAATGCATAGCTCTGCTATAAAATCTATTATGTCTAGAGGTCAGGCTCTGAAACAGATTAATTAATTGCACTTTCTCCACTTTTAGGCTAAGATAAGATATTTTTTGCTACTTTTCAGTGAAAGGCTCTGCTTTTTCCATAACAAAAATGACTTGCCATAATAAGCAGCTTGTCAGCAAGAAACTCTTCATACAGAGGCAAGCAACAGGCATTTTATCATCACAGGGCGCCTGATTATCAGTATTATAAAGTTATCTTTTGGCAGAGAAGTCTTGGCAGCAAACAGCCTCTTCAATCTGAAAGAGATTAGCAGTTCTGCACCAGGCCAGTGCCGGAGTGACAAGTCAGCCTCTCGGTGCGTGCCGTGGCGGAGTGCTGCACGGGGGACGCACCCCTCTCCACCAGTCAAGTGCTTTTCCCTTCGGCTTGGGGGCAAGGGTAGCACTTCATGCCTTTCCAAGGTATACAAAGTGAAATTCTGGATTTAAATTGGATTACATGATTTGTCGGGTGGCAAATGTCAGGGTCTCCTTTGGGCTGTTTGAACACAAATGTCTGGAGAAAGCTAGTATTTTGGTGGCTCTGGAAATAAGGATTTCCCTGCTCTGTGGAGGACAGGACTCCAAAACTGGTTCCCCAAATTCTCACTGCTTGGAGATCAAAAGTGTGATCCTCCTAGGGACCGGGACTGCAGCATGGCAGCAGAATGGATCCTGGGACAGGTCTTGTGCTCATGGGTGCTCTGGTTAGACAGTATGGGTTCACAGAGGCACCAGAGGCAACCCTACCCTGGCTGAGAAAGGTGCTCATTCTCCCAAGACTGACTTTGCCTTTTCTTTTTCTGGTTTCCCACATATGCTTTCTTGGGGGTGTGTTTCAATTCCTTTTTTCCTTCAGTTTTTTTCCCTCTTGTTCTCCTCTCTCTCATCTCTCTCCTCCCCATCAGTCCCTTCTCTGTCACCAGTTGCCATTCTTCGCTGCTCCCTATCGTGACAACCTCCTGGCTGTCACCCAGCGTAGTTTTTGCTAAGCAGGGCTTAGTGACTTCACTAACATGGGGGCTCACCTGCCCCTGCCCCCACCACAAGCCGTGGCACCAATGCCAGAGCTGGAGTAGCCATGGCGTGATCGAGCTTGGAAGGTGAATCTTTTTGCTGTTCAAGACCAGACAGTTCTTACATCGTAGTGACGTGAGAAGGAACAGCCGTTGCCAAAGGGAGAGCTGTTGTACTGTGTGTGGTGTTTTGGTGCGGTGGGTCTGGGTTACTGTAGGAGTTAGGCACGTCTGTATAAAACAATGGTTCCCTTCCCAGAGTGCTCACAGTTTGACTCTCATAAGCGAAGCATGCTCAAAATCTCTAGTGAAAGCTGCCATGCTTTCAAAGAGCAAGTTGGGGAAGTCCCGCTCTCTGCAGAATGAAAGTCCCATCTCCCTGGGTGAGGAAGAAGACATGTATCACTTTCTCTCCTCTTCTCCACTGTTTTGCTGCTGGTTGTGAGCTACAAAACAAACGCAGGATTTCAGGGAACATTCAATCTGCAGCTTGTTCTCAGCTGATCCTGTTGCAGGGAGCAAGTTCCTGGCTGATTCACGAGCAGTAAAAATAAACACAGTCTGGGGAAGGCAGGGAGGAGGGAGAGAGACTGGTGGGTACAGAGGAAAAAGTAGGAGCTACAGCAGCTGGTGTTTTCTTTGCTGGTTCTTTTCAGAGGATTTAGGCAGGTTGGAGATGTAAGTGATTAATGGAGAATGATAACACCTCACCCCCCTCCTCCTCCTGGAAGGAACATGAGCCTTTATGCATATCGCTGGTCTCTCAGCTTTAACCTTTCCAAGATTTACACACTCCATCCACTCCGATGCAGTGCTGTGGGGCTGACAGCACATCTGGGTGTATTAACTGTACGCTCTGCGGTTTTTACAAATGCTTAGGGTTTGTTCTCAATGTTTGGAAACGCTGCACTCAAAGTCTTGAGACTTCCCCCATGGCACGGACCGGACTGAAGACGATGAACTGCCACACAAACTCGAGACTGGGTTTGTTTTTTTTTTTTTTCCCTAGCCTTTTCTGTGCTTGGAGTAAAAGGCACAGCTAAATAGTGCTGAACCCCAGTAAAACATGCCTCTGCAATGGCTCCCAAAGCGTATTTGGGAAGAATGTAGAAGTAGCAGAAATGCTTTTCTGTCCCCCTCCAAAGGTATGTCAGCTGCTTTGCCAAATACATCTGGGGATCCCGCCCTCGGCTCTGCTCGAGGGTGATCAAATCACAGCGTGCTTCTGGTCTCTGCTGCATGGTTAAGAAGTCTGCTTTCTTCTTGCCTTTCTTGCACTGGAGAAAAGTGTCCTGCAAAAATTGGTGTGCAAAGATGGATGCATAGCTTCTGCCATTAATGAAAAGGAACTGCAACAGAAGTTTCATGTTGTAACTTAAGGAATGAGGTTCCCATGAGGTACAGCATAAGATGAAAGTTAAGAAGCTTTTGTTATGATTTATTTTAAGCAGGGCTGATGGAGGCATAATAATAATAGTGGTAGTAGTAATAATAATAATAATGTGGAAATGAAATTTACTGAAGATAAGCTGTCTCATCAACAGAGAGGATGAGTAGAATATCAAGAAAAAATCTGATGCCTTCAGAAATTCACAGCACAAAAGGTCATACACCTGGGCTCTGTAAAGACAAGGACACAGCATTTGTAAGAAACAGTAGTGAAGAAAGACCAAAGTGTAGTCATCCATTACAGGGCAACTGAGCCACCAGCGTGACACAGCCATGGAAGAACTGGATGCAGTCACAGGATGTATTAGACAAGATACTTGAGCTGATTAGAAAAGCATTACTGCCGTTGTGTAAGGCAGTAGCAAAATGTCATCCAGAACAACATATACAGCACTTGTCACCCGTATTTACAAAAAAGATAGACCAGAACAACTGATGATGAGGGAAATGAAGAGCCTGTCTTAGAAGACCATAAAAGAAACTGATTTATATGGCAACAAAAGAGCCAGAATGGATGAGCAGGGACGGAAGCCTTTAAATATGTCAGAGGAGAAAACAGCAGGGAGAGAAGAGTAATTATTTAAACTAAAGCATGACCTTAACACAAGAACAAGATGGTATAAAATAATGACTAGGGGAACAAGCTTATATAAAAAATTTCCATTAAATTTAACAAGGGGAAAATAGAGAGCAAGCTTAGGATGGAGCTTCACAACTTATTAACAATGTTTTGTGATGTGGAAGGCCCAGTCAGACCCTTTCCATCCAAAGTCCAGGCGTGGACTTTTATAGATGCATGTGCATTAAGAAGAGCATGTGTGTTTACGGATAGGGTGATTTAATACTTAATGATCAGAACAAGACACTGTGAAGTACTGGGAATAAGGACTGAAACCTGTCATATCTCGGTCCCTGGTTGAAATCCAGACCAGGCTGAGTGTGGCTGAAGGAAAATGAGTGCTTTATCACCCCACTGTTGGTTGGTAGCTTCTTTGGAAGATGAACTGCTGTGCAACAACTAACGGGCGGTTTTCTGTGTCATGAAATCACCACTGCCAAAAGTGGTGATGGTGGTAAGTTTTGCAGGCAATCTTTCTAGACATGCCAAAGATTGCCTGGATAGGGAGAGCCAACAAGCCAGTGGCTGGGTGCAGTGTAGTGGAGGGAGGTGGGTGGAAATCAATGGCCATCAGCCAGTGTAACCCACCCTGAGTACAGAGAAGGACCCAGGTGCCTGTGACTGCCAGCAAAGCATTCATTTGACTTCCTGACTGAAAACACAGACCAAGACCAGACGGACTGGCCATGCCCTGTTGTTGCCCCACGGCCAGCGGTGTCTGCTGGGGGCTGCCTGTGGGACATGTGCATTCACACACACTTCAAATGGCAGGGCCCTGATTTATGAGAGCAGAAATTACGTCTCTGCACAGCAGCCATGCTGTGTGGGATGCAGATGCCTCTCTTTTGCATCTCCCCAGAGCATACCACTGCCACATACCCTTCTGGTGGTGCACACTGGGCAGGAGGAGAGGAGGGCTGGTAAAGGCTGAGCTAGTCATGAACACACTGGAGTTTCCTTCAGTTTTAAGTTCCAAGACTGGCTTTTGCCAAGACAAGTGCTGGTGTATTGCACAGCAAAAGGGAGGAGGAGAGCAAGGGAGGTGAGGGATCAGCGTGGAGAGGGAGATCAGGAGACACAACCAATTATCTTTTTTTCTACTACGCTGGTCCTGTGAGAGAGAGGGAATTTATAATGCACGTACATACTCCAGGTGTTTCAAAGTCTATCTTTAGCTGTATATCGTATTTCCAGGGGTCAAATGTTTACGCATTTTGTCTACAAGAGTAAAAATCTGTATTTTTAATAGGGGGGTGACTGATCACATGAGTGAGCCAGAGTGCAATACATTAAAACAAAGACAAGATGCTTCACTTCTGACACAAGGTGAGCTAAATGGTGCAGCTTTGTGCCTCATCTTGACCAGAATTGGTTTATCAGTCAGACCGCAACACCTTGACTGCATTGCATTACTTCCAAACAAAGCCAAACCGCCTTGAACAACACCTTATGAGACTTGGGTTTTAGGTTTATACAGGTTTTGAGAATTCTTATGTCTTCTGATATGTAAATGCTTTCCGTGACTCAGTCTGCCCACATCACTTGTTTAACCCACAATATGCTGCAGTTGCAAGCAGCACACCACGTATCCATACAACATACGTGTAAATGATGCTGTAGCCAGACTGGTGACCTCTGTGCAGAAGGACACTCTGCAGAGAAGGTCTTAAACACAGCTGAACTTACTAGCTATGTATAAAAAGCAATGCAGCTTTTCTAAGTAAGTTTTGAAAGAGTAATATAATCAGATCTTTAATGTTGAGAGGAAGAGGGGAAAATAGAAGATTATTGCATAGAGAGCCCTTTACTTACTTTGAGAAAATGAGAAATCCCAAGCACTGTTTGGAAGCACACCACTATGACACTATCACTACAGGCCACCGAACACCTGTCCAAACAGGTTCTTACACAGTTCCTTTCAGGAGTCACCCCACCATTCTTACATAGGCTGAAGGAAGGATCACTGCTTCAAAACACAGACATTGCTTATGACTCATCTGCATTGAGCAAGTTTTAGGGAACAAGGTGGGATTTCTTCTGCTAAAGCCAGAAGTCCTATTAACAGCCTGCAGAGAAAATGAATGAACATTTCTCACAGAGTAAACCAACTGGTTCTCGCTGGTCCTGCTTTAGTCACCATCTCCAAGGTATACAAAGACAATTTTATTATTGTTTATTATCAACCTGTCTCAGAGTTGATGGGGAGATGCTTCCCATGGGACAGCGAGCCCTGCAGCCCTTCAGGCTGCTCAGTCATCCTGCATGGATCAAGCATGTAGCAGACCCAACAAGCCTCGTGGCATTGCCCATGCCGGCTCAGCTCTGTCTCCTCCTGATCCCCGAACTGCCTAGTGCTAGGCGCTTGTTTTCCATGCTCAGGCAGTTCAAGCCCTCTCCACTCAGAACTGCAATACGTGAGGACTTTTTGTAGCTGCCCTTAAAATAGACTCGTGGTCTGTCCCAGCTTGGCCTCAAGTATCCTTCCGGGTAACCTACTGCACACTACACAAACACGGGAACTTGCCAAATTACCAATTCAGCAAAGAGCAGGCTGAGGTGTGGGCTGTTAAATACGGAGGATTTGCAGGAGCTGACAACATGCTTGGCACAGCACAAGGCAGTAAGGAAGACAAAGCCCAACCTCAGAGTGAAACCGTACCCGACTCCCGTGTCTGTTTGTATAAGGCAAGCAGCTCTTGAGGACAGTGTCATGCTTTCATGTGGGTTTATACAGTGCCCAGCCCAGCAGAGCCCTAATCCAAACTGGAGCTCTTAAGTATCACAGTAATGCAAATTAAATAACACTAATAGTACACTTTCCCTCTGTAGTCACCAGGTCAGGCACGAGGAAGGACCCTTGTTGTCCTTGTTGGGAAGGGCCGGGGCTTCACACCGAGCTGGGACACATCTCCAGGCTAACCTCGGCTTAGCAAGCTGCGCTGCCCGACCTGCAATCACGTCTCCCGCTGTGAGGTGAAACGTGTTAGTTTATACCCGAGAGAAAAGTTAATGTCATTTATCTTGTGTTTGCCCCAGCTAGAAGCACGTGTTTGTACAATTACCAGGGTTCAGCTAACACTGGTATTTTAGTAAGCCACAGCAACTTGGCTGTGTCAGAGCCTATAGGGCCTTTTTTTAGAAAACAGATAAAATGGAGTTGGTAGAGAAAAGCTTTCTGCAGACATTTGCTGAAAGTGTTTTTGCTAGTACTTTATAAAACAGTGTGAGCTGCTGTCACAAAATTTAATGAAAATTTTAGAACTTCCAGCAGAATATTTCTGACTCCAAAAGAAAATACGCTTCAGTCATTTCCATCCCTTCTTTATTCCACCATTATTAGTTGGCCCATTTCCCACAGGCAGGGTGCTGTACAGCAGGTAATCCTACAGACATTAAGCTTGTAGCAGTGTTCCCTTCCTGCCATGAAAATCTGTTATAGTGAATGAAAGCTAAGGATCTGCACATGAGTGTGCATTTCTCCACTCCTAGTTACAGGAACCTGAGAAGAATTATTAAAATAATTAAATATGCACTTCTACTTCATTAATCAATAACAAAATTTTACTAGAAATTTGACAGAATATTTGACTGCTTGCTGAACTTGGTTGACAGTGGAAAATGACCTTTACAAACATCATCACTGTCAGAAAAACATAATTAGATACATTATCCCTGAGTATTGTAACAAATAATATGTATAAAACAAATGTGTCACATTCAGATAATTGCATCCAGCTGATGTCTTTGGTCAGCTGCTCGTATAAGGGGGATATCATTTGAGAGGAGGAGACTCCAGACACTACAAGATCAGCATTGCATGTTTTAGCACTGCAAAGTTTTAAATAAAGAGGTTTAAGAAGGGAAGCAAGATTGTAATTTTGCTTATCAGCAACAGCTTTTTTGAAGGTAAATGTTGAGAAAGATGAGCAACACTAGGATGAGATTAAAAGCATGTCTTTTGGTAGGACATTTGTTGGTAAATTCTGTAGGTAAATACACTGGGTTAATGGTCTCTTTCATATTGTAACAGTATCCTCGGTGGGATTTGCTTCCTTGCTGGTCCCGGTCCCCTCCCCCAGCGCTGTGAAATGAGAAATGCAGTGTTTTTAATGACTGGAGCAGGAGCAATCTTGTTATTGTGGCTACATCACCCCTCCAGGACACAGTTCAGTAGAAGTTTGTCATGTGGCTGAGCAGAAACGATGAATGCCGGTTTTATGAAGTTCATTCCCCAAATACAAAGGAAGGAGGGGAAAAAAAACCCAGCACATTCATGGCTACAGGCTGCGAGAGCACTCAGTTCACAGCCGGAGCTCTCCATTGATCACTGTCAAGCTCCTGGGCTGCGAGCTCTCCCCCCGCCCGGAGCAGCAAGCTTTTACCTGCACTCCCACCTCCATCCACAGCAGCTCCCCCCTTGCACAGCTCCCTGCTCACCCCCCTTCTGTTCTAGCTGGGGCCACTCGGGGCTTTAGTGTCCCTCTGATAGGTGAGTTGGATCCAGGGAGAACTAAACCAGCTCCCTGCTTAGAGGCGAATGGCTACCCAGCAGCTCATACCCCCACACGCTTGTTTCTCTGCTGCCCGTGTCCTCCCTCACCTCAGGCATTGCTTCATTTCCTGTTTGCTCCCGGCAGCCGCCCCTTCGCTGGAGCTCTGTGCTATTATGCAGGCTAATATCAAACAGGTGGAAGAGGTAAACATTACAGAAAACCCCAACAACCCCACATGTCCTTCCCCTCCTCAATGGGCACGATGGTATTGTCAGGAAATGGGTAACAGCTGCAGGTGCCAGAAATGAGCTATGTGTATAGGAAAGTCTGGAGTTTGTGTGTTGAAAACACACAGGCAGATAATATTTATTGTGAAGAGGTTGTTTTAAATGCGTAAGCACTAACACAAAGTCTCCTTGAGAAAACACTCCATGCACTCTCCTGCTGTAACAGCAGCTGTCGTGTACTGACCAGGACTCCCGAAATGGGGGTCTCGGGACAGTGATGGCACGGTGCAGCAGGAGGGAAGCGGCCAGCACAGCTCCCCAGCACACATCGCAGGGCTGAGACCTGTAACGGGAACTGCCACGCCACCGCCTCCCTGGCTGCAAACTTATCCTTATCTTTCCACACTGCCTTTCTCTCCGTGGGATTTTGAGGCTTGGCTGCAGGAAGGAGGTGGCAGCACTGGGGAAAAGCAAATGCCCCCCTGCTGTGTCAGGTCCCTGCACAAGTCTGCATGTGCCTGTGTCTGCATGTGCCAGTCTAATCTGGCCATTTGAGGTTCATGAATACATCAAATGCTGGGCTTAATAGGTTAGACAGCAGTTTTGCTACTGAATCCCTTAGTTGGCATCCATGTGAAAGTAACTGAAGGCACTCTCTTACCTAGAAGGAAGGCAAGCAGGGCATGGCAATCTCAGGAGTCCGCTCCCTTGGCTTTAGTTTTCTCAAGCGTGGGAAACCATATCCCTGAGCCCATTTCACCAGCTTTCTTTTGGAAATCAGTGTCATTGTCAGCTGTCAATAACTCACTCCATTTACTGCTCTCAGTGGCTCAGGAGGACACAGCGGTGCCTAAGATGGGTAAGGTTACTGTGTTACAGCAGTTCTTAAGTCAAAGGGTATAATGAGGCTCTCTCTAGATGGTGACAAGCCTTGGATTTCTTATAGAAATGGGCGATTGTGCCTGTGTCTGTCTGTGCCTGCTGCACTGCAGGCTCTCCCCCTCTTCTCCTCGGCAGGTCTGGCTCCCCCACCCCAGCCCCAGCCCCAGCAGTGGTGGAGCTGAGTGGCTGTGGGCACTTGGTGCTGATTAAATTCTGCTGACTGAGGAAGATGTCAAATTCTACCCAAAGCAGAGAGCCGCCAAGGAAAAGCTGCTTTTCTTTGCTTTTGACAGCTGGAGCCATGAATTTAAGCAGAGGTCTCACCTTCAGGCAAGTCAACAGCTGGGCAGGGAGCAGTCTTTCTTAAAGAGAGAGTGTGCCGTATTTTCTGGAGTTTAGTGTTGCCAGGAGGTGAACGAGTTGAAGTGCAAGAGAACATTTATGTAAAAACCCAGGTGCAGCTGGGTTCTTTGTTGTTGTGTTTTTTTTTTTTTTCTTTTACTAGAGAAGGACCAAGTAACAAACAAGAAAGAGGAAATGAAAACACAGTCTTAATTCCCACCCTTGGTGTTTCTCGTCTTCCATTTCCCCTACGATACGTACAAGAAGGAGACGCAGCCCGTGTCTATACGGGAAGTTCTCAAAGTCCTTTCCCTAAGAAGACCATGCACCCCGTCACCTTTACATTCATATTTGTGTGCTGGCCATGCTGCAGGAATATGTGGCTCTGTTTACAAGGTCTGTTAAGACCCTTCCCTGTTTTTAAACCTCTCTGTGCACAAGAGCCATGCAAAGCTCTTACTGAGGAACTGCTCGCTTGCCTCTGCGATGTGAGACCCATGGGCTTAGTTCACTGGGCAGTGCAGGAGTTCCCATAACAAAATATCACTGCCATAACTAAATGTCCATCACTGCCAGTTATTACTGGCAGTATCACCTAAAAGACTGAGGACTGAATGGTACCAAAATATAATTAGGCTTCACTCCCACACTATACTCACGGGGTCCAAAAGAGGAACTTGGTCACTGCAGGGCCAGGCTTTGTGATACTGAATTTTGAGCCCCATGGAGCAGAAGCCAGGACCCTGAGGAGGTTCAGACCTCCTAGGAGGGAGAGACAAACACAGCTCTAATCTAAGTGCAGAGGGAAATATATAGCGCACAGTTGCACAGCCACTGTCACATCATGTAATTAATGAGTGTGTGATATCTTAGCAGGTGCAATTGGCCAAAAGTGTGAAATGCAGTGAAGCCCTGCTACTGCCCTTTCCTGCCCCTCCAGCCCCCCATAAAGCCACAGCTGCTTAGAGCAGACAAGAGACTTGGGGAGTACTCCCAAGCTCTCTTGTTGGAAAGACAACTTTAGGAAAGAATTAGCAATGAGCTGGAGCAGAAGGAAAGTACATAACTGTTTAGTTTGCACTCAGGTGGTAAGGGACATCCCGGGCTCCACCTGCTGATCTCGGGCCTCTTTGGGTACTTCATGCAATAGTGACTTCGTGCAAAATGTAGAAGCAATCCTGAGGCAGGGCGAGGAAGCCAAGGCTATGGGCAAGCAAGTGCCCTAGCCAGTAGGCATCATAGCCATGACCACTCTTCTTTTCTCTGACATAGTGAATCCAATTTTCTTTTTCTTCCCTGCTGGAAGACCTACAAGAGGAGAAATTTCCCACCCCAGTCTTTCCCTGATCATTATAACACTTTCTAGGGAGGTGGAAAATCTGAATTTCAAGCCCTTCAGAAGGGAATTATGTCCATCTCCCCAGTACCTTGGAAATATGAAATGAGAGCGGGACAGCACTCCCCTTGATTAGGATGGAAGAAGTCCTAATGGACTTTTAACCATCTTTAAGACTGTCACTTACTTTGTGGCATCTAATGTATATCCTGGGAAGGCTGACACAACTGCCAAGCTCTTGTATGAAAACACAGGATCGCCATCATCGTCACTGTGGCTTTGAGGGAGAAAAAACCCCACAACAGCAGGCATCAACATCCAGCCCAACAGGGAAAAGGAGGGAAGAGTGGAGAGAAGGAATGTTTTGTGTCTGGATCTCCATTGATCTTTGATGTGGGGTAGAAGTCACACTTCTCTGACCTACAAACACTGAAGTGCTAGTAAGCATTTGTAGATATAGAACTTTAAGAGTGCTTAAATGGGATTTTTTGATGTTAAGATTTGAAGCACCTATTGAAAGTAGGTATTTGCAGAGTTAAACAGTAGCTGAGGTTATCAAAGTTAAAATTTAGGGTACAGGCACCAAAACTCCATCCAGGCCCCACCCAAAATATAGGCAGGCCTTCTTTGGATTTAGCCTGATCCATTCAATAAATTGTTCCTAAAATTTTTCCTCTTTACTTTAGCTCCACCAGTGGTAGGAAAAGTCAGAGCTCTTGAAGGTAAGTGGTTGTGAATGTGTTGTCTTATTTATTAAACAAACAAGACAGCAAACATTAAAAAAAAAAGTTTTCATAACTGTTTTGTTATCATGACATAGAGGAAAGATAAAATTCCCCTTCTGCCATCATTCCAACTAACTACCACCCTAAACCTTTGCTGAAACTTGTGCCAAATCTAAGCTTTCAAACGTTTGTAAGTGCAAAGGCATTTGGAAAACCTACAGAAGTTATATATCAAGTAGAATTGAAAGACAGAGGCTACTTTCTGCTCTGCTTGAAGGCCAGAAGGCATGGAAATCTGGTGCCAGACTTTTTTCATAGCAGATTTTCTGCTTAGTTTTACAGCCTTCTACTGTCCGGGTGGGGCTCTGTAAGAGCAGAAACTTGGATGGCTAAGTATTTTTCTGAATCACATTTTTAAATGCTTAAGGAGTATCCACCTTCACCATCTCAAGAAAGAAAGATGCTGGGTACAGTTGAAACCAGCCCAAGTCATGAAATGAAAAAACACAGTTTGTTGTGAGCTTTGCAGCTGGAACTGCTAGCTTTGTGATTTTAGATGAGAAACGTAACCATCAGCATATCGTGACATTTTTGGTGTGATGCGTGATGATGCGTGGGTGGATTGCAAGGCCACATGTTGTTATTTCGATGCATTATCATCATCAGGGTTTATTGAAGCATTGCTGTGTTTCAGCAGAACATCATTATCTCCTGCAACAGCTTCAGCTCAACCAATCCTACTAGGTTCACAGATATTAAGTGTACAAAAAAAAACCTACTTTGCCTCAATTTGCATCTTAATATTCTAACAAGCCAGATAACTGGAAGCAATTTAATAGAAAATTATTTTAAAATGTAGTTGATGTATACATTCATACTGAAGGCCTGATTCTCACTTCAGTCTTTTCAAACAAGGGAAACATGCCTTGTTACTTTTGCAAATAATCATGCAGTTTCCATTTCAGACAATAATAGTAATTAAATAATATAGTAGAGAGGATCAAAACAGACAACTTTCTTCCAAGGAGGTAAAACACTTCTAAAAAAGTGTCAATTATGAATTATTCTTCTAGTTCCCAGGTATCTTATGGGCACAAAGAATCATCCTGCTGCAACTTTTTGTCAAAGAGAGATGCAAATAATACGATTACCTTGTTGAAAAAATGGATCCAGTCTTGAAATACTGGGGTAAATATCAGCTATGCCTTCCAGACACAAAGCCTTAAACTAATGCTAATGGAAGTCGTAGGTAGCTTCAATCGCTTTCCCTGCCACATTGAAAATATGGGGCACACAATGCACAAACTTAGTTGAATTTGAAAAAGAATCCAGAATATCTAATCTGTAGTAATTTAAACCAGGATCTGTTAAGCACTGTTGTGTATTCATTTGGATAGTAGCTTCCCACGCAGGCTGTGTCCTGGAACTGTGCTGAGATTATTTTATCTGCCTGAAGGACCCCTGTGTCCCTGTTACCAGGAAATAGTTAATATTCTTTCCCACTGGGGCCCACATGCACCTGCACAACTGTGGTGTGTGGTTTCTTTTTGCAGCTGCATCTGTGACTCTGCTGCTGCCTGTGTAGAGGTTTTAAAGTGTAAATGGAGGGCTGGTGAGGCTACCCTTCAGTGGTAATGCAGCCTCAAGGGCTGCTGCAGAAGCAGTGAAACCACCTTGGTAAAGGGGCACTTTCAGTAAAGCACATTTCTCAGCTGTTAATTTTATAAACCACCTTGCTCTGGAAAATTCAAAGCGTATTATAAATACCAGTTAATAATGTATCCTGACAATGCCATTCCGGAGTTGCTGTCTATTATTATCTTGATTTTTCCAGAGGAAGAAAATGAGGCTGTGAGACCTTAACTAATTTTCCTAAGGTCATCGAGAGCAAGCCTGTGGCAGGGCCGGATACACGATGCAGATCTTTCCCAGCCCTGTTGTTTGCCTGCTCAGCCACCCTGCTGCTCCCTTAGTTTGCTATCTGAATTCCTTGAGCAAGAGGAGGACTATTTTTGTCCCAATTGCTAAAACCCATGGTTCACAATATCTGCTCCTTCTCAGGAATGAGAAGATTATGGGGGTCAGTAGTCAGAAGAGAGAGTTATCAGCTAGCCCTGGGCTCCAGGAGCGGTGATTAGGATCATCTGTTATTAACCACAGACGCATGCTTTGGAGCAGAAGTGCTCAATTCTCCTCTGCATTCGAGATCTGTCTGGTGTGAGGGTGATATATGGGAGGGAAGAGATTGTGTTCGCTGATTCTACAAGGTGATGTGATTTAGAGGAGCTAGATGGTTGTTTTACTCCATTCCCGTCATGTGATCCCCTTAAGGCTCGTATATACCACAGAAAGATCGCCAGAGCCAAAGGACTGCTTGCCCTTTGCACTCCTTTTTTGCACCGTTCCTTCCCCCAGCATGCTCCCCATGGTGTGGTGGGAGAGCGACAATTGGCACATGAGCCAAATCTGCTGCTTTTGGGCTGATGGAGAATTTCCTCCTCCAGGCAACATTTTTAAGCCAAGGATTTCAGTGTCAACCTGGCTTTTAAGAGAGTGTGTGCTGTTATCTTTAAGTTTACAACTTTCTGAAAAGAAAAGGAGATTTATAGGAAGAAAATGAGAGTGCATATGTGCACCTTATCATGCAAGACAGGCAGACAAACGTAGCTACACGAAGAATTATTGCAAGCAGTTGTTGGTGTGTGGTTGCACAGGGAGTTTTACTTTGTGTTCATGCACAAAGCTGCTTGTTTCAAGCAGAAAGTCTGCCAGGGTGAGCGATCATGTTAGTGGAAAGAGATGCTGGCTGTGTTTTCTGTGTGTACCTTTTGGTGTAAAAATTCTCCCTGTCCGCTCTAACAGTAGCTGTATTTTGGTTAAAAAAACAAAATGTCTCAGCATAAATCACTGAGGTTTTTCTTTCTTTCAGAGACTTGATTTCTCCCCTCCTCCCCTGCTTCTTGGCTTTGTTTTATTTAACCTAAAATAAAAGTCTCCTGAATTAATTTGTGAGCAGGAAAAACCTATCCCTCTGTTGCACAGCAAGTGACCCTTGCTTCATCTGGTTTGGAAGAACAAAAGTTTAAGGCAAGATTCCTGGGAAATGTCTTATTACTGCCATAGCCCTAAGCCTTGATAAGAACCCCATCAAGCTGATATACCCACACATACGTATGTAACAGGTGGCCCCTGCTCCAGACAACCTGCTCCCAAATAGAATGAGTAATTTTCTTGCAATATTTAGATGCTATAAGGATTTTGAAACTCCTGCTCAGAGTCTTCATGCACACAGTCAAACCCTGCCCCCCCGCCCACCCCGCTTGTGCTGAGTGGCCAGGCCACATTGCAGCAAGTTTAATTTGGAGGAAAGAAAACTGGGGGACAAGGCTTCGTGGTCACCTGCCCTTTATCACACACAGCATTAGAGCTTTCCTTAAGGAAATGAAGGATCCACTTCTGAATTTCTGTTCTGGTATCTGGCCTTTCTGAGGAGCGCAGCTTCGTCATTAGGCTCATAGATGTCCTGGGCAAGCCATTCGTCTGTGGAAGCTTTTCCACTTTTTATAACTTTTGCATAGGGACTCAACACTCTTGCAACTCTCCCACAAATAAACACCCTCTGCAGGAGGCAAGAGAATCTGGAGGCTTTTTCTTTTTTCTCCCCTTTCTTTCTACGTCTGGCCTATTTGAACCAGAAAGCAATAGGAAAGCAAATAATAAGAAACTTTTGCCTCAACTGTGGAGCACCTGGATCCAACATCTGTTACTAGCCAGGCTGAATAGGAATTAAAAAAAAGAGAAAGATTACACTACTAATGACTCCAATCATGGTAGGAGACACCCAGCTTGGACACCTAGTTCAGGGAAAGCCTCACAGCTGCGAGCCATGAGGGAACAACCATCCCTTCCTCTGCTCTAGAGCTAAGGTATTTGAACGTTTTTGTGAGACTTGAGGCTAAAGGTTGCTTGTTGTCTGGCTTGGTAGCTCCTCAGGCCTTTGCTGGACTCTGAGGTTCCTCCTCTTCAGCCAGGAGAAGCATCTCTCCTGGTGCCTGTCAGGGAATGCCTCAATGCCTCAAGGTTGTATCTCAGCCTGGGCCCCCGCTGAGCTCTGCCGGGATGTCAGGTGCTGCAGCAGAGCAGCCTTCATCCTTTGCATCTGCAGACCGGTGATCACAGGCTTGCTCCCCAGCACCTCAGCGATGTCACTTTTTATCTATGCCCACTGAATTTCAAATCTGATACTTGAATGCAATGAAGCCGCCTGCTTCTGGCCATACTGAAGAAATTAATACTACCAGTAACACCAAATAAGGCAATAAAAGACATTGCTTAGTTTGCAGAACCTTTTATTTTCCTCCCTAGAACTATTTTTAGTTAAACAATTTTCTGCCAAAAAAGCTCTGTCTGTGTCCAGAACTGCCCTGGTCATCGGCGCTGTTACCAGGGACTCGAGCTTTATGGCCCTCATAACTCCGGAGGGCGAAAGGTCGAGCCATGGAGCCTTTGTGTCAGCTCCACATTTCTCTTTAAACACATGTGAGAGACAAAGCTCCCCTGAGACCCCCATGGAAACTGCCTCCGGGGAGGGGAGAGGGTGAGAGAGCACTGGCCTGGCAGATAAAAGCAACATCAAAAGGAGCAGGGAGCAGCTGTCCATCTGGAGAAGCAAACTTTTTTTCTTTCCTTCTTCTTTTAGGAGAAAGAGACTGTCTCAAAGGATAGTCTCAAAAAAATTTTGCATGGAAGGAGAAAAAAAACAACCCAACAACCAACCCACCAGCAAGGGGGAGGGCAGAAAAGCCCCCGCAGCAAACAGAAGGAGGTGCTGCTTGGCAAAAATCCCAGGCTGAATCATTTAAATCACTTTTAGTGCCTCCAAATGCAAGTCGCTGCCTCTGTTTATATAGTCACAGCGAGAGACCTGAAGAGAATACATTTCCCAAAGCAACATCTGAGCTCGGGAATGAATCAAAACTCACTTCATACACTGCAAACCCCCTTCTCTCTGACCGAGCTTTTGTTCTGTTGCTGAGTGCAGTGTCAGCCTCCGTCCCCACAAGAAAAAACCCACAGCTTGATGATCACATAGCTGACCGTGTTTGTGATAGGGAGTGCTTCACTACACAGGCTTTCCATTACACATAACTGCCAATGATAAATAGTCTGCATACAGGTAATTGTTGATCAACACACCAACACAGGTGTGTGTAATCCTTCAGTTTTGAAACTGACAAATTCCACATCCTTACCATTGGTTTTACAGACACAAAAAGCTCTTCTCCCAGGCTGTAACTATTAAAAAGAGTTACTCAAACACAACACATACCCATCCCCAAAATAAAAAGAAAAAACGGCAGTCAAACTCCACAAATTCAGCAGCAAATCCCAGTCTGCATCATAAATGGGGCAAACAGGGCTTCCTCCCACTCCTTCCCTCATTCGAGGGCTTCCCGTCACGTCTGCTTGTACCTGAAGACACTTAAGAAGATGCTGACAATATATTTCACCTTTCAGTGTAGGTTGAATATACCTTTTCAAAAACAGACCGTGAGCAATATAAAAATCAAGAAAGTCCAATTCTTGTTTTTACCGATCCAACTCTTCCAGTATTGTGAATCGGAAGCTGTGAAATTACTGGAATACCCAAGATGATGCCAGGCCGCAACTGCTGTAAACTTTTTCAGTAAAGGGAAGATGTTGCAAGTAGCCTGTAACACGTATTTAACTATCTTGTATGATTCCTAACATGAAAATACCTGGCAGCCTCCCACATGTCCAGGAACATACCCTGTACCGAAGGGAGCAGGGATGAAGGATGGATACACTAGCCCTCTGCCCTAGCGAGGTAGACAGCACCCTGGGGCGTGCACTGGGGAGCTCCCTGCCCACAGTCTGGTGCCACATCACCGCCCAGATGCAGGAATGAGATCTGCCTTTCTCTCCGCAGTGAGGGCAGGAGCCATGGCCAGGGGCAGGTACCCGGCTAACGCAACCAGACCAGCAGTCTGCCCTGCAGTGGCAGTCCCCCACACCCTGTGGGGTGCTTCACACACCTGCCTTAAAGTAAATCAGCATTTATGCAGGGCTTCTGCATGCATGGGAAGGCGAGGGGGAGCATGACCCCCTTCGTGACTCACCCTGGGACGCACATCGGCATCTCCTCG
>NW_010142626.1:40085-40638 GCF_000699245.1 Pterocles gutturalis | reverse complement strand
CACCTGCCGCACCCTCCCGCAGCAGCAGCCTGGGGTGCTCCCACAGGCCTGTGGTGACACCCAAAGGGCAGGTGAGTGCACCTGAGTGTGTCCGACACGCTCCGTGTGGCATATTGCCGGCAGCGCTGCAGACCTGGCCAGCGTGGGGAAGAGAGCAGGCGCCATGGGAGGAAAAATCTCCTGTGAACTGGGCTGAGACGCGTCCTAAGCAGCACAGGGAGAGGGCAGTGCTCCCAACCTGCACTGGCAGGGATTAGTTTAGCCACCTTCAACAACAGGCACCTGCGTGCACGGATATGTCCCTCCGCAGAACCATGGATCCCGGGACACTGTCCTGCCCCCAGCTCAGGCATCCCCTGCGCCGAGGGCAGAGCCAGCCCCGGTGCTCCTCACAGATCTGACTCCCACCTCACGCCTCCCCGCTGCTGCCGGGATAATAAATACCTCACGCCTGAGCGCAGCGCACGGCCAGGCTGCTCTCCCGCTCCCTGACGGCACGTCCAGGGGCGGCAGATTGGCAGGTTGCTGGAGGAGGCGAACCTCACAGGCTGGC
>NW_010142626.1:39455-40042 GCF_000699245.1 Pterocles gutturalis | reverse complement strand
CCTGCCAGACACGTCCCCCCGTCGCGTGACAGGCCACTGGGTTGTCTCACACGCTAGAAGAGATTTGAGAGGCCTGCCTCATCACCGAGAGGCCCGTGCAGGGTCCCCTTTGCTGTCCTCACACAGCCTAGGGTTTGGAGGGGCTGGCAGGTGAGCTTCCTCCTGGTTTTGGTCCAGAATTGGTGCCCAGAGTACTGCAGATCACTTCAGATGCTCTCCATCTTCCCTTTGTTCTGATGGGGATACTCCGTGTTTACTCTTGTTTGTGTTTTGCAGGCCACTGCCAATGCTACCAGGGCTGAGATGTTCCCATCCCGTTCCCCGTCGGTGCAGAAAGGCAAGCGCCCAGGAGAGCCCAGGACCCACACCGATCCACCTATGGGGGCATCGGTACCACGGAGCTCCTGTCAGATTTGGACACAGAAATCCAGGGTTCTTCATGCCTCAGGTGTGGTCCAAAAGGCTTTTTACCTGAAAGCTGGGCTGTGTGGGTCCTCACATGTCAAACTGCTTCTTCCAGCCCCGCTGTCCTGGCATGTCTCCAGTCACAGCTTCCCCAGCGGGAATCAGCACAGAGCTTCTCTTCC
>NW_010142626.1:20803-39424 GCF_000699245.1 Pterocles gutturalis | reverse complement strand
GCGGCTCCGGCACCCGGTCCCACTCACAGCTCCACAAACCCAAAAGTTGGCTCTGATGGCCTTGGTGAAGAAGAGAGTGCTGTTTTTTCCTCAAGAGCGGGCTATCTGCCATGAACCACAGATTCAAATTGTGGTGAAGACTAGGGCTGCCCATACATCTACATTTTCAGATGTGTCCTCTTTTTCCACACATAAATATCTCCAGTTGGATCCTTTTGGATTTTTTTTTTTTTTTGTTTAAGTTTTGTAGATTTCTCATGGTTTTCTGAATATCTGTTTGACCTATAAGGTCAAAAGCCCCTTGCTATGCTGCAGCACGTCTCAGAGCCTCAGACAGGTGGCCAGGAGCCACCCCGGGGTATCTGGGACAGTCAGCACCCAACCTGCACTGCTGTGCACATGCA
The DNA here is from genome assembly GCF_000699245.1 of Pterocles gutturalis. Classification (NCBI taxonomy): domain Eukaryota; kingdom Metazoa; phylum Chordata; class Aves; order Pterocliformes; family Pteroclidae; genus Pterocles; species Pterocles gutturalis. Next base: position 39,020 of record NW_010142626.1, on the reverse strand, counting down.
CTGTGTTAAACCAGCCACATGAAGTCAGTCCAATGCACAGACCTCCTGCGTGTGTACTGCCTGATATTACCTAAATATCAATCTAAAATGCAAAGAATAACTGTACAGGGCGTATGCAGCACATCTGATGATACTTCCTGGAAGCGCCAGACTTACACCATTCATTTACCATGCATCTGTCTGTAAAATCTTGAACAGAAATATGGGAGCTCTAGAGGAGAATTTGCTGCAACTGTGTTACTCAAGCCTACTTGCTCTATTCTTAGTGTCTTCCCATCCATAGTAACGGGTCACATTAACAGGTTGGTACTTGTGTGGTCTCTTTTATTCCTCATTATTATCTCCCAGCTGTGTCTAGAGCAGAAGTTTCTGACATTGCTCACTGCTGTTGTGGCCACTTGTGCTCGTGTGGTGCACACCACACTAAGGCTACTCATCTAATTTCACCATGACACAGCACGTGCACCCCATAGCTCCATTGGCTTAGACAGAATTATTTTAGACATAGCTGAATATAATTTTCATCAGAATCTGGCCTTTATTTTAACTGCATGTAGCCCTTGAGTATGTTTCAAGTATGTTTCATCTTCTACAGACCTTTAAAATACTCTGTATCTCCTCTGTGTTGTAATGAGTGTAGCCCAGGAGCTGCTCTGATCAGCCAGGCAGAGTGTGCCGCTGCAAGACAAGGTGTTTCTGAGGGCTGGGCTGAAGCTGAGACATGTGCCTCTACTGGATAGCCATCTGAGTCTGAATCTTGCCCTTCTGAGCAAGCTTCGTTTGAGCATGTAAAAAATTGCTTGCAAAAACAACATCTGAAAAAAATCCTTCAAATTTTAAAGGTAACCATCCAGAATGTTAATTTGTTAAAGAAAGTCCCACCAGACCACGCACAGGCTCTGAAGAAAAGGCCCAGAGGAGCACAGTGGACCAAGAGAAAGCTAGAGAGTTTGTCTAGAGCTCTTGTAAGAGTTGCTTTCTTGCTCTTTCCTCACTGAGCACCCCGTGCGCTCTGCAGGATTTGAAAGACCCTGAGGAAGATTTTGTGGCCTGCCTGTGCATAATGAAAGGGCCAGTGTGAAGCGGCACCCTCCTCAAGCACGCAAGGCTTTCCCCGGGGCCCTGATAAGACCCTTCCCTGACTCTTTGTTTTGTTTTGCTATAAGCTCTGCCTGTACTGAAGGGGTTACTGTCTCGTACAATGTAACAGTGGGGCTGACTTGGCTGGAACAGACATTAACTTCCACAGTAAATCTGGCAGGAGCTGGTAATTACAGAAAAAGCAGCCAGGGGTCATGGCCAGCCAATGCTCTGGAGTAACAGAGCAGAAAATCAAAACAGAGGGGGAAGGGAAATCATATTCATCATAGTCTTAGGGCTGAGGTCGGTCTCCTCCAAACTATCAGGAGCCTGTCGTCAATTGTTATGTTTAGAAGGAGCCTCTGGAAGATGAGGTAATAATAATGTTAAACATTAACTTGTTAGTGCTCCCGCTGCACTGGAAATTCACCTCCACCCCAGCACAGCTGGGAAGGGGGATCGCTCCCTGGAAACAGCCAGGAATATGGTTCACTAATTGCACTCCTGCATTTGTCCTGTTGCTGGCAGGTTTCTTGCACTAACATGCAACCCAAAGGTTCCTGCTTTGTGGGTCCTGCGCTCTCCCCCTAGGTCCTGCATTGCTTCAGAGCCCTCCAGCGCAGCCCTCTGCCCCTGCCGTCGCTCAAGAGTGCAGGCAGCACGGTCCCGCAGCGCTGCCTCCGAGCGGGCAGGGAGAGCACGCGTGCAACACCTTGACAGGGTGGCGAAGGCTCACATATGGAGCAGGAGCAAGCGTCGAGTGGGTGTGTGGTGTCCTGATAAAGTCTGGGAGAAGACTGGCTGCGTGACTGCTGTCCTATAGCTCCTCACAGCTCTGCGCTCTAGCATCTTTTCTTTCAGCCTGATTTAAATGAGTGGCTGCCCTGGGCCTGTAAGTGGATTAACAGTACCTGAGAGCCCATCCACGAAGGAGTGAGGTCATGGCAGGATGGGAAGGGCTGTTAAATGTAGAGTGACTTACAGATAAAATTGTTACTTTCCTCTGCCACTGGAGAAGCCAGCAGCACTTCAGCATTCATTTGGGCTTCTGCTTGGGCTCTCACATGCACACAAACCCTCACGGCATCCTGCTGGGAAACCCCATCCCTTGACAGTTGCCTGGATTAAACAGACAAGGCCTCATTGCAGAAACACAGAGAGGAAAATCCCTGGCTGTGATGCAGCTTGGCACATACCCTCTGACGGCTGCCTGGCCTCACCCAGGCCTTTTGTAAATGTAGGGTATAAAACCAGCCTTAAAGATGTGCTGAGCCTTAAATAATGCACTGTTACAGAGCACTACTGACATCTCCAGAAAATGAGAGCCACTAAAATGGAAAATTCAATTATCAGTGGTAATACAAAAGAACTTGGGGGTCTAATGCACAGAAAACATGGATTAACTGATACAGGTTGAGCTGGTCTATGGAAAAAGTCACTGGCACAGGTTGTCCCCTGTGCTTTGTAGATTGTGGTATCCCCCTTCTTCTTTGAGGGACAGACAGCTGCTGCAGAAGGGGGCCAGACCAAGAGCCAGGCTGGCGTCCTGGATCAGGCTGTGTGATCCTGGGTGATGCTGAAGGAATGGTTTGTTTACTCATTAAATGACTAACAAGGTGGCCCCTATCTGCCTCTCTGCATGTCAGGCATTGCTCGGTCAAGCAGAGATTCAGCAGGTGAGCAGCCACCACTGTTAGAGGCAGTGGGCTACCGACTGGCTGAGAGAAGAGGGCACATGAGCTGTGCGTGATGGCCCGAGGCCAGATGCTGGTCAGAGCAGCGCTTCGTCTGCTGGCACCAACATGCTGGTTCTATCCTGGATCAAGTTTAATCTTGAAGTAGCGCTGATGTTGCAGTAATCCCATAGGCACCATGCAGGGTGATAAACAGGCACCTGTAAACAGATATAGCATGGCAAAGTGTAAATTATAGCTTTTCCAGATGCACACTGTCTTATACCTGCTCTGCTGCATCTCATCTTTGTATTCATAAAAACGTATTAAAAAATGGGGAAAAAAGGGGATACCAGGCTCACTGTAGCCACTTCCAGTAGCCACTCGCTGCTGTACTGCACACACCACCTTGCAGGTCTCTGTATCTAAACTTTCACATTTTTTTAGCCGTTGGACACACAAACAAGTTAGTGTAATTCGTGACCGTGTATGGAGGGAGCCTGGGTAGCTGCCTGTCACCAGACGATGGGTAACCCGTGTGTGTCTTTGCTTACAGCAGATGTGATTCAGCCACTGACACATAGCTTATGGTGTGGAGTTTGGGCAAGAGGCAGCCCTTGCACTGGTGGGCTGGGGCTGCAGCTGGGTAAGAACCAACCTGTGGTCCCAGGCCGTGATGTCCTTGTGTTTCCAGGCTGCTCAGCAGGCTGCAGTGCATGCCTGGGGCTGGGGCTCTCTCTCCTTTTCTTTGTGTTTCTGGTCAAGTACGAACTGGGAATTACAAATATCTTTTTTTTTCAGAATATTTCTAGACCATTTTTAGCAAGTCCAAGATGTTAACATAAGCTTCAGGTGTTCAGACAAACTCTGGAGCTCTTCTCTGAATTGCAGACTGCGTCTGTTCTGGTACACACCATGCTGTCCACGGACAACATGAGCCCACGCAGCTGCAGCCCAGGACCCACCAGAGCTCTGCCACCCAGGCTTCGAGGAGGGTGGCCAGCAGTGGTGCAGGCAGACACGCTCTGGGGCGGTCTGAGGGAAGCCAGCATGGTGACTGCCCACGCAGCTCTCTGTTGTCTAGGTGCAGTTCCTCCCACATAGCGTTAGAGGCATAATTTGCTAGAATTAAATATCTCTGAGGTAAAAGGTCCAGGTTCAGACCTCTCTGAGAAGGGCCAAACCAAGTGCCACTTGAACTTTTTTAAACCGTAAAATGTAAGGACACGCAAAAATAAAAGTCCTGGAATCTTCAGAAGATGTGGGAACAATTCTTACTTTAAATACAAGTGCAATTTTCTCTAACCTCAGTGTCATGATTCAGCTTTTCTAAAGTAAATAATTTACAGTAACAAAAGCAAGAAACTAAGAGGTTTTTGTGGGATCAAGGTAAAAACAAATTTTGCAACGTGAGACAGATGAAAGGTAGGTTATCATGAAAACAGGACATCTTGATCCTACCGCTAAGGAAAAGCTGAATCCTCCACCACAAAACCTAGTCTGAGTCATTGTTTAATGAACCGAGCATTGCTCGCAAAAATTCAGCTCTGAGCTCTTTTTTTCAGATAATAAAAACAGTGCTGATATTTTTATATTGAGTTAATGGTCTTGAAGAAGAGCCACAAAATTGTACTTTGCTGTACACGCTCCTAGAAAAAGTAAATCTGGAGGGAAACAAAAAGATTCTGGATGCACTGTTTACTTAACCCCCCTGAACCTCTTCTTTCCCTCCCACACAAGCACCTAAACCCACTTGTGTGCTTGTTGGGAATTACGAGGTCTGTTCTCAGGGTTGCAGGGTTTTACAGAATGATTCAAAGAAAAGTAGAAACCGTCCTGCGCTCTCCTTGTGTCTGCTAGCTCTGCTGACACTGAGGGAGGATGCCAACATAGCTTAAATCTCAGCAGACCTTTACAGAGCTGGCTCGGTGTTCCTATCCACATTTCACAGCTGGAGAAACACGTTCAAAGGCAGGACCTTGACAGTACCAGTGTGCTTTTACAAAACAGATTCAGCTGCCCCAGAGCTAGCAACATGAGCCCTGGCATAGGCAGGTCTTCTTTTCTGGCAGCAGAGTCACAAAGGCAGCTGAAAGCCCCCCATATACAACCATTTCCCAGCACTGCCAACGCTGCTGCTCCAGTATTAGCAAGAAGGGATTTTTTTACTAAAACTCTGTCCAGGTGGGGTATAGCTTAAGAGATTTGCCCCAGATCGGCATACAGGTTAGCGTCAGAACCAAGAAAGGTAGCTCTATCTCTGTCTCCCTGCAGTTAAGGATGTGTGTAGACAATTGGGCTGGGAGCTTGTCATCACCTCTTATGAGGAAAGTGAAAGGGGGAGGCCTCTTGGAGAGCATTAGAGCTTTTATTGCAGAGAGATATTACAAAAGATTGCACAGTGGAACATGTTCCAGAATCAGGAGGGACCTCAACCCTAAATCTTTTGATTCCTTTTGCAGCTGGAAACATGTCACAGCAGGATCCACTACAGGTCCTAGTGCTGGAAAACAATGGAGATAGACGGTACAGTAAGGTTTTTCTCATACAAAAACAGCGCTTTTTTTTTTTTCTGACATGAAACTGTTTTCACACCAGGCCTCTCCCTGACACTAGAAGGACCATCACAGGCTGAGGGATGAGTAGATGTGGCACGTGACATGAAGGTGGAATTCAGCAGGCGATTGAAGAAATGCTGATCTAAATTATACTTCACTTCACCACTGTGTGACCCTTTTCCTTACCCTTTGACTGGGATTTCTGAATGCTTCCGACGTACATTTCCAAACTTGGACAGCAGTATTTCAGATACCTGCAACTGTAAAACTCTGCAAGGAACAGCCTGAGAGCTTGACTCCCTCACCTTGAACCTCCTTGGCTGTGGTCAGGGTGTAGCCAGCCACTGATGTGTGAAAGCCAGCATTTGCTTGCTCACTCATTTGCTTTCAACCTCCACCCCCCATAGCCATTGAAATGTTGCTTTTGGCAAGAGCTGGGGCACAGGGGAGGGACAATTACCACGAGCACTCATTGTTTGCAGAATGTTTTTCTTAATGCCTTAGAAAAAAAAAGAAAAGGGCCAGGTTGAAAGGTCAGCCGACCTCTTTGTTTTCTTTGGAATGAGAGATTCAAACCCTTCAGAAAATGTTTTATTAGCTCTTCTGAATTTCACTTTCCGCAGAGGTTTTCTCTCTAGGCAATGTTTAGAGGCACCAGCAAGGAGTGCCCGCACTCATCAGGCTGAAGGTGATTTAAGGAGAAGAACAAAATCTGCGCCTTGGCTAATGGAAAGCAATTCTTTGTTTCAAATTTTGTTATGAAAGAAAAAACCCACTTGTTTGCTGAGGAAGAAGGAGCTCGGGGAGTGAGCAAAGGGCTGTGGAGTCAGTTTTACCTTACCTCTTATCAGCACTAGCTGGAAGACTCTTCTGTTTGACCCAACCGTCAACTACTCACACCAGCAGCGTTTGCAGTCTCATGCGCAGATAACAAATGTTTATGGGACAAGTCTGCACAAGTGGCATTTCAGCATTTTGGCCCCTGTGGAGCAGGGCTGGCTGGCGAGGGCACTGCGGTGTCCTGAGCAGGCGGTGGGGCGGCAGGCTGGCACTGAGCAGAGCGGGGCTCAGGCTATGCCTGCTTGACCCCCTTTCTCCCTGTGGAAAAACACAGAAAATGAGATTCCTCTCCATTGTGAAGGGCTTTCAAACCTAACGACAAAAGGCAGTATTCAGAGCTGGAAACTATTATTGTTTTTCTTTGGGGGCATTCAGTCCAGGACAGGTTTGGGATTCAGCAGTAAATGAGGATAAGAAATGCTTGTATTGCCATTTTCTATGGCATATATGTGAAATTAAAGACTTTATTCCCTTCATTTTGGTAACTTTATTGACCACTGTATATTTGGTAAAGTGTGTTTTCAGAGCAATACAGGTATTTCCATTCATGGTAATGGCACTGAGAAAGACTGATTTCTTCCTCCTTTTTTTCCCAGTCATTGAGATGTAAAACACACGGGCTCCAAACAGAGATGTTCCCGCAGTTAGGGCCATCAAAATGGTGTGGGGGCCCTCTGGGACAGGGTTCAGACCACAGTCTTCCCACCATGTATGAATGAGGAAAGGGTGGTTTAGTATACAGCCTCCCTTCTTCAGCAGACACTGAAAAAGCTTGAGTTTTTCATTCATACTTCTCAAAATGTTTCACAGCAGGAGCAGGTATCATTTCCCCTCCATCTCTACTCTAGCACACAAGTGCCAAGCCCACCTGACGTTGCTAACATGTTTATAGCTTATTGTGGGATGTGAGTTGCAAACACAGGCATGTCTGTGCATGGCAATGAGCAGATCCATGTCAGAGATCCAAGAAGCAGGTCTAAATAAACCAGTACGGCACCGAGTAGAAAAGGTAGCTCATCTCTTGGAAGGAGGACAGCTGCATCAGCAGGGTATCCACTCTGGAGGTAGCCCAGCTGATCAACCTGCTACCTGAAGTTGCTTTAGCACTCATCCAGCACAGATTCTGGGCTTTCAAGCTCCAAGGTGATGGTTCTTCTGGTTTGGGAGAGAGCTCAGGGGCTGCTGCACCACACACAGCTCATGAAGCAATGCAGACACCATTTCTTTCAGTGTGGGAACTGGTGGGATGACTTTTACCAGCTGTCCAGTCCCTTCCTATTTACACCTCCTTCATTAATGCATCTGAGTGACAACTTCGATGCAGCTCAGAAGAGGCTGGTTTAGCAGTGGCTCCCTACAGGTGTCAGACGAACCTCAGCGCAAGCCATTAGGAGGGCTCTCCTTCCTCAGCAGACCTCCAGCCTCAGGATTCAACCCCCACATCAGAAGACAAACCCAGATAAAGCTTTTCTTTACAGAAGCAAACCTTGCTTCTGCACCCAAAACAGCATGGCCGCACTGCATGGCCTGGTTGTCCCCTTTGCAGTACCACAAAGCCCTGCTCCGTCCAAGGACACCCGTGTCTCTGGGTGGCAGAGAGGACAGGGATGGACCACGCTTGTCCTTTATAGTTTCACCCAAGCAGGCATTTTGGTTGCCTGCCTTGGTTTGGGATGGCAATTTGATCCTGCAGAATAAATCTATGGATTACAAACCAGAGCAGCGTGAGCTTTGGAGATAGGCACCCTACGTGAATATGAGCTACAAAAACAGTGTCCTGACCCTCTCCTCAAGCAGGGTAACCAACGCCCTGGCAGCTCCGTGAGCGCTTTGACTCTGTTACCTAATCTCCAGCTGTGGGCTCCGCGCCGTGCCAAGTCTCCTTTGGCTCTGTCTAGTAATAATCGTTTCTGGAGTCCCGCCAGGGCCTCCTGCCAGTTCCAGTCACACTCTGCTAATGCGAGAGGCAGAGTTTATTAATTCATCGCCAAGGCCCATTGTCTGGGACACTGCCTGGCTGTTTATTTACTCCAATATGGTCTGTATTTACTCAGACAGAGCAAGCGAGGGGACTTTGTTTAACTTTGCAAGACCTTCTGCTGGAGGAGACATGTGACCTTATGCAGAACTTCAGATAAATGTTCAGAGCTCGGGAAGGACCTTTTCTCTTTTTTTTTAAGTGTGGCCTCAAATAACACCGGTAGCCAGTATTGACAAACTGTAGCAAAGTGTAATAAGGGAAAGGAAAACATAATAGAGTTCTCATTTGAAATACATTTGTGAGTGTTTTGAAGATAAAAGGAGAAAAACAAGCGCGTACCCTAGGACTGAGGCCACGAGATAGGGATTTGCAGCAAAGGCAAAGGGCTTTGCTTAGAGAAAGGGACAAGTCAAGACATGTTAACCTGAGGCCGCTCTCCCCTTTCCACTGACCTCCAGCAGGATGTGCCTGCGATTGGAGGTGGCAACAGGCTTCTGCAGGGGGCATATAATGTCACCTGATGGCAGCATGCTGGTTGTGATATGGAAGGGCACACAAGGAGACCAGCTGTAAAGCCCAGTAAAGCTTTGTCCACCAGGAGAGTATTTTTTTGCAGGCAATGCTGCTGTACTGGCATAACCCTTGGTGTGCATTTCTGTTGGGGTAAAGGTGTCTCCTACTAGTGCAATTTAAGCTGCAGATTATATGTTGTGTTTTCTTCAGCAATAAAACCAATTTAAGGAACTCCTGCCTTCTTGTCCTTGCTCTCACCTTTGCACTGCTCTCAGTAGCACCTTTGTTTGTTGTGAAATTGTGCCCTAGACTGAATCTTGCAAGGATCTTGGTTTAGGAAAGAAAAAACAAACTTTTTCCCCATAACATACAACATTTGCAGTCCTGCATAAGGCACTTTCACGTACATATATACTGGATGAGCTCAGTTCAGAGAAAGGCTACTGTATTATTGTAATTCTACTGGTTTATTTAATGTGGTATAAATTGTGCACCCACGTACGTTTGTATACAAACATACACTACTTACATGCACGTGTGTATTTATAGAGACAATCCCCCTGGGAGAGGGGGTAGGGAAAAATACGGCAATCTGAACAGTGCATGCTCTTGTCTGGCTTGTTTTAAGTCAGATCCTCAATGCTATTGTAACATGGTTTTGTATTTAATTTCCTGTGTTTGTAACTCAAGCCAACTTCCAGTGTTGCTTGTGTGAGTGTTTGTTTGGGTTTCTCTGAGGGCCTTTCTTTTGTTGGAAAGTGTGAGGATTTTAACATAGCTGTTAACACCGCACTAAAATGCCTGATCTTGTTTTCATTGGGGCAACTGCTAAAACACCCTTCTGTTTGTAGTGGGAGTGGCGCTGGTTCCAGCACTGGAGTCCAGCATCAGCATCTCTGCACACCAGCCCTACGTCTGTCTGGGGACACTGCACAGCCAGCCCCCAGGGGAGGTTTTGCTCCCGCTTTTCACCAGTATGAAAGACCCGTATGTCTTCAGGGCAGCTGCAAGCCTGGGCTGTGACTGAAGGAGCAGGTGGATTTAGTTCCTGCAGCTCCAGAAGTTTTCTTACCTTTGCTGGACAAGTCCCTACCTCCACAGTGAGGTGAGCAGGACACGCTGCACCAGCCACCTTGTGCCACTGCTTCATGTGTTCATGCAAGCCAGCTCAATGCGCCCAGTCAAGGCACTGCATCAAAGCCTGTGGTCTGTGTGTTTTTCTCTTGGGCCTGGCCAGCAAGGCATCTCCGAACACACAAGGGTACTGCCTCCTCCCCACTGCCTCAAGCCACCCCTGCATCTGTGCACACTCTTTGTGCGGGGACAATTGACCCCATAGCGTTGATGGCACCACCCACGGGACACCGCGTTTGCCAGGGGGTTTGTGGGAGTGGTATCTGTGGCTGCCAGCTGACCACCACGATGGCTTCCCTTCAGGTGATGGGCTGCCTCAGTCTCATTGCCCTGCGGTACCACCAGCAGCTGAGCTGGGCTGTGGCATGGCCGCCCCTTCAGCCTGCTGCCAGGGGGCTGTTGGTACCCCACGCTCCCCGCCAAGGGCTACTGTTCCTGCCTGTCCTCCTCCACAAGCCAAAGCTGCCTCTCCAAATACACACAGTGGCTGATACCACTTGTTTGTTTACTGGAGAAGTTTTGCAATGGAGTGTGAAGAGAGAGATGTAACTGTCAGGGTACCACGCGTGGGGTAGTGCCAAAACAGTGGGGGGAGAAGGGGGACAATGGGTGGGCTTGTGTCTCTGTGCAGAACAGCACGAGCTGCCTCCTGTTGGTTTGCCTTTTCAGTGGGTACCAGCAGCCTCCTCCGTGGAAGAGGGAAGGTGCAGCAAAAGTTTGGGACCCTCAGGTCTCCTGACCTGTGTTGCATGGAGCACATTATATTTATCCTTTGAGCTGCGTTCTCCCAAAACACAGTTCTTGGGAAGTGGACACCTGGGCTGGGCAGAGGCCAGCATTTCTCTGCCATACCCTACCATCACCATCACTCCTCCCGAGGGCTTATACTAACACCCGCTGGCTCTATCAGAAGAAGAGTAGCCCAGTGCTGTCAGTGAAGTTTCCTCACATATACTTTCTATACCAGCCCATTTCAGTCTAGATTAGTGAATTTTCCCTGCCTGGGGCTGGTATTCCCCAGCGGTTTATTTGGAGTAGCATGTGAATCCTAGAGGATGTGTAATCTTATGTTGACCATTGGGCCTCATTTGTGTATTTTATTAGTTAATTTTTAAACACTGACCTAGAGCTCTGGATCCATTTTAAAATAATCCAAATTATAAATAAACAGACTGCCTAGCATGGGCTTGGAACAATAAATCAGGAGAAAAACAATTAGACACAACAGAAAAAAATTGGTCTTGAGAGAAAACAGACACTGAAAGAAGGAAAGGCACACCAACATATATTCTAGAGGGAGAGGCAGAAATAGTACAAGACTGAAAGAAAAAGTAAGGAAAGCAAAGAAACTTCATGTGCTTTAAAAAAAAAAAAAAAGAAGGATTGCATTCAGGCAATAAATAATACAGTATTAGCACGTACATCTCTGTTAGGCTTAATTACAACAGATTCATCTTAATGAAAAATCAATCCTCTAAGCAGCTCTTAATATTCACCTTCACTGCTTGTACCTGCTAAATGAGCCTGTCTGTAACAAGAAGAGCCTGTACCCATATCACATTCAAGATTATACGCAGCTGAGCTTAACCCTCCCCACCGGGGTGCTGCAGGCAGCCCCACAGTGGGGTAGAAGGCGACCTGGGGAGCTGGGTGGCCATGGAGTGGAGTGGGGGGGCATGCTGCCCTCCTATACAAGTAGCCCTGGCTGTTTGCTGCAGATAGGGGAAGGGAAAAGTAAGGGTGGCTTTTCACACGGCTGGCTGATCTTTATTACCTCTGAGTTTGGTGACACAGGCAAGGGTATTTTGTTTTCACTTGAGGAAACATGCTTAGCAGGTCTGTGGGCAATAGCCATTTGTTGCCACCGTGGCCCATTCACTCATGGACCTGAAATGTCATACCTACACACAATCTGTTTATTCTGGTATCATCTCTCTGGCAGCAGCTAACATTTCTTCTTCCAGAAGATGCAAGAAATCTTCTGCAATAATCTGTCCTGGGGAAAACTGCTTCTCTGTTGCCAATAGCAAGAGTTTGATTTATGTTCTTTATATCACATCTCTTCTTTAATTTAATGTTGAAAGTCAATGTTCTTGCACTGAACCATCTAGCTTCGCTTACTCACTCTTGGATGCAGTAATGTGGCAGTGAGTCCCACAGATTAATTACATACTGCATCTGAAAGTAAAGGCAGTGCTTAGATGGCCCAGGGTATCGCTGGACCAGTAGCAGAGTGGTGAAAGTGGAGTGCCACCAGCAGCACTGAAGGGAGAGAAGTCACCACCATCCCTCCTGAGACACGTACATTCACCCCAGAGCTGCAGACACAATGCCAAACTCTAGGCATTTCCCTAGACCAGTTGTGTCGGAAAGCACAGGGCATCCCTGTGTCCCCACCAGGACCAGCATTTTCAAAGCATCCAATAAGCTGCTTGTAAGAGAGCAGGAGGACTCGCTTCTCCTCTTGAGCAAGGCGTGCTTGGAGTGTGCTGCCACTGCAGCTGTGCAGTAAAACTTGCTCGGCTGAGACCAGAAGGGGTCCTGGTGGTTGTATTGGTCCTTAATACACTCAGGTGATGAATCCTGTGATTTAAGTGGGCTACAGCACTGTCTTCCCTCAGTTGTCTGTCCCTTCCCCTCTCACGGGCAGAAGGCTGATACATCCAGCTGCACTAAGCCCCAAGGACAAGTCCAACTCTTCAGAAACCCACAGCAGCTCCAGCACACCCCGTCCCAAAGCTCCAGACACATGTCAGGGAACAGTTTAAATCTCCACGGGGCGCTCACTGGGTACAGCACATAACATTAAGACTTTGCCCAGGATCCTAAACCAAGTAATCCTTCCTCTTGATAGCACAATATGTACACCTTGGCGAGAGTGATGAATATCGCCAGCAGGAGTCCACCTTGGCTCCTCTGCGCTGTAGATCAAGCTCCAATCTGAGCTCAGGAAGGAGGAGGAGGTCCAGGTCCCTTTTCCAGCAGTTCACAGCTTGTTCTATGAATCACAGAGCCTTTCTGTATGCTGGTCCCAGAGCTACATATGCTCTGAAGCAAGTTCCTCTCTTCCTGACTCATTTTCCTGACCTTCCTGCATTGGTCAGTGGGTTTACCTGGCCCAGGCTCGTCCCCATGCCTTCTCACAGCGGCACCTCCCAGCTGAGCAAACCGATGTGTTTCCAGCTGTAAGAACAGCCATTTCAGGGGAACACACACACTATTGTGTGTCAGACCACACTTGACAGGGACATGACACAGTCAAGGCCAGCAAACAGAGGGGTATCCCATATGCCAGGCACCTCATCAGACAACACTCCTCCCTCCACCCACCCTGCTGCAAGCAGGAGAATTCCCAGTGGGACAAAGATGGACACCTCCAGGTCCCCAGCATGTTCGCATAGGATGGAGGTGGTGTTCCAGACTCAGGAAGCAGCACTCCAGTAATAAATAAGGGATCACTAGGAGCTAGACAACTCCTGATGGCAGGAGCTAAACTGAAGTGACAAACCTTCAACGTAAGTATTCCACCTTAAATTAGATGGGATGAATCGTGAGCTAAATACCAACTGCAAAACACTTTGGGATCCCTGCTGCATTGCAGTGAGAGCTGCATGGTATAGCCAGCTTTCCCAAATGTTTAACCAACAGGACTGAGAGGAGCAAATATCCAAAAATTTGCTCACGTGATGTCTTCAGTTGCGACGCTACCAAAACACTTGGCAGGCTAAGGGGTGGAAGAAAGGGATAAATTGTGTGTACAGTGCATTTGTGGTTGCTTCCTTCTGGGAAGCAGCAGCCTGCCTGTCCCAGCACAGTGCAGCATCTCAGAGCATAATATCCCAAAGCACGAAGAGCAGCGATTTGCATCCAGGAGTGCTCTCTACCATTTCCACAGGGATATTTGTGTCCAACTAAATATCCCTGGACCCCACCCCACAGTGCATTTAGCACATTAAATAATTACAAAGAGACACTTGAGTGCAGAAGCAGATGTTCTCAGACACCTGAGGTATGCCTACACTGCAACCTAAAGAAAGGCATGACCAAAGATTTTGTAGCTGTGCAAGAGCTACCTTTAATTACCTAGCTCACGTACTGACAGTGAAGCACAGATTAGCTGCTCAAGTTTTCTCAGGCCAGTTTTCCATTCTGGGCTGAGTCCCACAGTCTATGGGTAGGCTGCTAGTTCTGGCAGACCCTTTGTAAACAAGCTGTACCCCACCATCTTCCTGAAACAAAAAGGTGTGCTCAACCTTTCACTGGTACATCAATGCTTGGAAGCTGGTAGGCCAAAGCAACAAGTAGAAAGCAATCTGAAAGTCCCAATCAACATGCCACCAAGCTCTTCCCATTACCCATTTTTTTTCCTGAGTATGCTCTGTAAGAACCTTGGGTGAAGTTTTGTGAAAGGCAACCATGGACAGGCTGCCCTTTCCGTCCTTGGCCTTGTGGATAATTTGATGTCTCTGCCTCCGATGTGATGCATCCGACGCCCTCGATGGGTGCTGCATTTCTGGCTGGTGTGTTGTTTGCAGAGGTCTGCGCAGGTTGGGGGGTGGTGGGCCCAGCACCGCCTGACTGAATGAATTGCAGAAGCAGCTCTTGCACAAGGACCAGGCTGCTGCGGGTGGCAAAGGCAGAGGGTACAGGGAAAAACTGCATTCACGGACCGAACCAGAGTAATAAATAACTGCTATAAATGGCTGAACTGGGGACTCCAAGTACCTGTAACATGATAATGTTTGGAAATGAACGGCCTCTGGAAGCACTGAGTAAACAGGTCAGAAGGTTCGGTGACTTCATGTATTGGAGAGACTAGAAATTATACATTACAGGATGAGAAGGAGCCAGGTACGGCTCCTTGCTGACAACCAAACAAAGGCCAACATGGCAGCACAGGCTTCACACTAGTAGGGACTCCACACCAGGCCCTTCACAGTGGCCTCTGAGCACCTGCTATAGCTTTGTTATCTTAGAGGAAAGAATCAGGGCTTATTTTTCTGTATTTCCAGCTACCTTTGCTGAGGATCCAACTGCCGTAGTTTTCTTGCACAGGCAGCGAGAAGCAGTTATTTGCTGGGTCAGCTTTAGATCCCTGGCTTCTCTATGAATCTCTCACTGGGCTACTTCTATTCTCAAAGAGCCTTCTAAATAACATATACAGTTTCAAGCCAAAAGGGAATTATGCTGTCCAGGCAGCTGTGGTTTATTTGTGTCAAGGTGGGGGCACTAATGTGTATTTGGCCATTCGGAATCACAATTCTTTCAACGTCTTCTAAATCTCAGCTTCATCATTCCTACAGAAACAGTGTCTGGTAACTATTCCAACACCTTAACTATTAAATTGCTGGAATCGGTTTCCTCTTTCGCTGCCTTTGTGTATGCATTTATTTCTCCCAACAGGTTAAAAAAGAGCATGCACATAATTTCCCGGCCCAGGATCAATATGACAAAACTTACCATTTTCATGCAGTGAAGAACTTTGATGTTAAAAAGCTGGGTGCAAAATTCTATCTTTGAAAAGTTGGTGTTTCTATGCTGCTATCATTTCTCCAACTAATATTTCCTTCTGTTCTCTACATTTTCCTTCCTTAAAGCTTTCATTTTGTGGCCCTGCCAAACTGTCTATATTTTCTTAAATTCTCATTTCCTCTGGCACAGGTTTCTTGCTTATAGTTACAGTAACTAAAAAAAAAAAAAAAAAAAAAAGACAGAAAAAAAAGATTTTGCACTGAGCCCAATTTCCAGTCTGTAATCTTTTTTAATATTGCTTTACCACCCTCTTTATTCTCGTGTTTCTGCTTGCTGCAAACTTACCTGTTAGATTTGGAAACTATTAATTCACTTCATTTTCAGAGCTGTTCAAAAAGAACTGAAGAAGCAGCATCCTGGTCTGATGCCTTTTATAAATTTCTGCTTGGTGTGCAAAGGCTTAATTTGTGCTTTGTTCTTGCTGGTTAGTCAGGGTGCCACATCTCTTCCCTCTTATGCCTCGCTCTGTTTTTCACAGCACCAGCGTTTCGTGTTACTGTGTCTCTTATTTGCTTCCCCCTCCCCAATATAAGTGTGCGTGTGTCTCATCAATACTTAAGGCTAATTCCTGCAATGGATGCTGAGCTTTCTGGGAGAACCGATCACCACCTAGCTCAGTGCTGAATTAATTATTCAATGCACCAGGTTAGACAGAAAGATGTTTTGTGACACAAGTTTTTTTGGGGTTACTCGAGTATTCCTGCTTATGCAGGAAATGTCAGAAGAACAGTATTAGGAAAAAAAGCAATGCAAGTAGTGCTCCTTTCTCATGGAGCGTTAACACCATGAACAAGGTGAATGGCCAAAGATTTAATTTATAATAGTACCAGGAGCAGCAATTTCCCCAAAACACTTTCTGAAGTATTCTGAATCTTCACAATACTATGAAGAAATAAGTATTTTTCAGCCATTATTTACAGAGATAAAGTGAGTCATCAAGATGTTATTGCCCAGACTTTCAAAACAACAAGTTCATACTTTGTGCATTGAGCTCTCCATGTGCTTACCATAATTGCAGACTTAATCACAGCAGGCATACACACACGTACATTGGAAGCATAGTCAAGGACACTCCCATTTCCCTGAAAACGCTGCACAGAGCAGGGAAGGACCTCACTAATGTACCCTACAGCCAGGATTTGAAGATTTTGCTGGGTCAGTGTGCAGGGAAGAACGATGGCAAGATGACATTGTTTTCCTAAGAAGAGTAAGAAGAGCTGCACCAAACCAAGATCACCTGTGGTGATCAAGAGCTGAGAGCAGAAAAGGGCACCTTCAAGGGGAGCAGGGAGACAAGCAATAGGAGGAGAAACAGGAGATTATATTTTTTACACTTCATATAAAATTGCAATTCTCCCCCTCCTTTAAGTTAAGTCTGGCATCCACCACACACTTCCTTCAGACCAGGCAGCTTTCCCTCCCCTGTGCCCTGCTGTGAGGTCTCACAGCAAAAGGTACTGAATCACTGAGGCAACCCCAGGAAAAATCATATTTGGGGCACAGAAAGGCAGAATTAGAACTGGGTGAGCAAGCAACCAAGATGAACTGAAAGACTGGTTCTGAGGGCCATCCAGAGTGCCTGGGAAAAACAAGAAGCAGGCAATGAGCACGGTGTCAATGCAGAGAGCTCAGTACCAGGGCAGGTGGCGGGAGGCTGCAAAGTGCCACAGGCAAAGCGAGAGCTCACTGCCCCTTGGAAACCAAAGAGTGTGAGGAACACCCCTTTGCTCCTGCTATCTTTTAGATGTGCATCACAGCTTGCTCTGGCAACTGAAACTTCAGAGCTGCTGGCTTTCAGTTGTTGCATTTTCAGTCCTGGTGGGAGGAGTGGTGCTTGTAAAGCCTGCTCCAGGCTTGTTTACTTTCTGTCAGAAAGAGCTGCTTCTGTTAGAAAAGTCTCTCCCCGCCAGCCATCTCAAGTATTTTCAATAAGCTTTTCTGATCAAGAAATATTAGGAAACAGGTCCAAAAGCCAGAGGTAAACCAAACTGCTCTACCTAAAAGCAGAGGACATTTGTTTTTGTCTCCATTTTAATATCTTTTGCTGTGGTGATGAAGGAGCTGATTCTGTTTTCAATTTTATGTATACTTATCATCTTGCTGACTTGAACTGTTGCAGAGAGGAGAAGCTGAGCTCCAAGCTGGGAATTACTTATCAATAGCATCTCCTTTCGGAGACAAAGCTGGAAATCCCTTTAGGGTTGAGTTAGAAAAAGGCGATAAAGCATAAAGGGAAGGCAACCACGCCCAGCAAAGCCCCTCAAGGTGAATCTTGCCTACAAGCCTACAATACAAAGTTGTGCTCTGATGAAATCTATTACCTTATGAGCATAGTGCCTTTAAAGTTTTCCGAGTCAAACATCCTTAAGCCATTTTGCTTTAATTTTGTGATTTTTCTGTATATATTCAATGCAAGGAAAGACCAAAGTCCCAGTATGTAAGGGACTTGTCAGGGCACTTGTAAATGCCGAGCAGATCTCAGGAGATGCCACTGGGAGCTGAGGTGCACGCTCCTGGGCAGAAATGCTTTGGTGACTCTTGCGAGAAGAGCTGTAGTGACTATGCAGAGCTCTTCCTGAGAAGACCAGGTTTCTGGTATCTTCAGAGATCTTGATGGGGAGTGAAAGCTTTTGATAACTCTATAGGAACTTGGCGTCTGTGTGTTTTTCTCTCTCTCTCTGGATAAAGTCTTGGCAGCCACTACGAGTCTATTTTAAACAAAGCCAGTGACTTCTGGAGAGATGGAAAACACATGAAGGGCACAATGAAAAACAAGCAGAAAACCTGACTGCAGGACAGAGGGAAACAAGAGTGATAAGGAACACTGCTTCCTCCTCCGGCAGGCAGGCAAGGCGAAGTCCCCTTCACCACATACCACCACACCAGGGCTGCTCATTAGGCTGCTC
>NW_010142626.1:0-20748 GCF_000699245.1 Pterocles gutturalis | reverse complement strand
GCATGTCCCTTGTCCTGAGCACCCAGATGCTGCTGGTGGCAGGAGGTGGCAGCCATGGCAGAAAAAGGGAGCAGGAGACACAAGCAGCAACGCAAAGCCAGGTCCATTACAAACGCTCTGGTACCCAAAACCAAAATAAGTTATCTGCAAAGAATGTAATTATGGTCAAAGCCATACATCTGACCTAGGGCCAAAAAAGGACTGTTTATAACTGTCAGTATGTAGAGAGATGAACCTGTAATTTATGTGTGCTGAAACATTATAATTTCTGATCCAGAAGCCTCCTTTCCTGTTGAAAGCCTTGGCCACTTGGATCATGTGGGATATCCATGTAAATCCTTTCACTAAGCTCAGTTTAAAACATGACGTATGTGTATAGTGCAACCACTGGGACACATCTTGGCTCAGTGGCCTGTCCCAGGCTGTTTCCCTCCTGCCTCTGACATAAAGCACTCCCAGGTTCCTCCCTGGTGTACCTGGTGTCCAAGGTAGCCTTGATTCAACCCAGGCTCAGGCTGCCTAAAACTTTCTATGCCCTGCCCTTGGGAGAAGCTAAGGACCCTTACGCCCTTTCCCGCCCCGGGTCCCCTGCGGGAGGGTGGGCAGGGGGCTGCAGGCGGCCAGGCCACTGCGCTGGCCCCGGGCCCGACCCCTTGCCCCTGCTATGCACTGCGGTACTCCAACAGGCAAATAACTCAGACAAGCAACTAACAGGGCCTCACGTCTGTCTTTATGTCCTGCCTGCACAATCCATACGATCAGCTGCCTCCATGGCTTCCTGTCCGCACAGGAGATGGCTGTTACATGCTGAGTAGTCTCTGTTTGCACTGTAACCTCTCTGGGACAGGGAGGCTATCTTTGCTTTGTTTTGGAACGCACCCAACTCTCTCTCAAGCATTCAACAAGCAGTCAAGAAATGATTCAGATGGAGAAGCAGAAACATAACTTGCCTGGGCTTGACAGCATTTCTTTATCAGTTCCCTGTTCAAATCAACTTAGGCTGGCAATGACCGAGTAGTGACTGTCTGGAGGATGCTTGGTAGCTCCCAAAAGCTTTTACTTTTTTGGTTATTTTGGTGCAATTCTTTCAGGGGATGTCCACAATACACACACACACACACACACACACACACACACAAAATCGTATCACATCTGCTACTGGTTGGTATCCTTAGAAGCCATCCCAAAAGACAGATCAAGGACTGAATAAGCATGAAAACTTTGGAGAGAAGATCAGATGAAGGATAAGATATATTAGGTTTGGCAACACTATAACCTACCACAAATTTAAAAAATGTGAGTCAGACTCAAAAAAAGCCCAAACAAAACCTACATTAAAAAACAAGACTAGAAAATGCTTTAAAAAAATCCTTTTTCTACTTTGTCCTGCCTTTCCATTTCCAGTTCTGCCTTCCCACTCCTAGGGTCCCTGTCAGTTTACTACATTGCCAACACTCCAAAATGTCTTGCAAGTGAGACAGCTTTGCTGAAAGTCGAACATCAGAAATCTTCCTGCTATTCTTGGCTCTGGGAGCAGATTGTGGTCTAGTGGTTACAAGCACCATGGCCAGCTGAAACACACCCATGTTTGGGTCATCTGTGAGACATGAACCATGGATGTCTGGTTGCAAGAGCACGAATTTCCAACCTTAGGACTAACGAATCAGATGCTAACACAAAAGTAGGAACAAGGTCAAATTGCTTCACAAAGTTCTCTTGCACACGGGTGACAAGGAGGATTGTAGAAGGGATTTCCTTTTAAAAAGCTTTGTAGCAAGTAGCTGAGATGTAGTTCTGTGAATTAGAGAGCTGGGTCCTGTTCCAAGCTTTGCTCAGAGTATTCTTGAGTCTTCTAGCCAAGTGGACCATTAACCCTCCAAAGCCTTAATATATGGCTCAGCATGCTG
Source organism: Pterocles gutturalis (assembly GCF_000699245.1). Classification (NCBI taxonomy): domain Eukaryota; kingdom Metazoa; phylum Chordata; class Aves; order Pterocliformes; family Pteroclidae; genus Pterocles; species Pterocles gutturalis. The sequence continues at coordinate 18,841 of NW_010142626.1, read as the reverse complement.
AAAGACATCTGGGTCAGCACAGGTGCTATAACTGAAACTGTGGCTGACAAGGCTCTGCCTAGGCCCATCTCTTGTAATAATTTTTTTCCCCTGAACTGTCAGGCAGTAAAAATTGTATCATCATCATGGAAATGCCTGCAGTAAGGAAAAAAAACCCCATTCTTTATGGCAGCTGACAACATTGGGGTAGGACAAGGAGGTTTGTGCTTGAGCTGTCTGTACTGTGTTTACCTGAAGAGGAACAGAAATCTCCAAACTTTCTACTGAGATTCCCACTCATCATTAGATTAAAAAAAAATGGTACCAAAAAGGTGGAGCACCTTTCCTTATGTGCTTTAAGAGCACAGATTCCAAAATGAGCAAGTGATGACCCATTTTTAAACCCGCTTAGGGCATGCTTTTACTCTGTATAGAGCACACATTCCCCTACCTCCTCTGGTAAACGTACAGAAAAGCGTTGAACCTTTCAGTACAGCCAATTAATCACTAGTTGGCAAGATGAAGAAGTGCTCTGGACAAGTACCAACTCAAAAAAAAATGAGACATTAGAAATCATATCTTATCGCAGACAAAGGAGTGCAATGCACAGAAGTCATGTCCCATTATAGAACTGTGTCTGTTCCGAGATTAACAAAATATGCTGCCCTGTTTTGCACAGTAATGAGTAAGTAGAAGCACAAAGACAAAGGGAAATTAACATCCCAACTTTGAACTCTGCAACACCCAGGTTTTAGGTCCCTAGCCACTCCATCGGATCCACCACCCTGAACCGGGCACCTGAGCTGTCCCTCAGGCAACCTGAAGAATTAGGTGTCCAGGAGTGGAGGCCACTCAGGCTGGTGTCCTCAGCAGGGAGATAGCTGGGAGGGCCACCGAGGCACAAAATAAATGAGAGTGTCCAATAAAATACTTCTTTTTAGAGTTTGAATACCTCACAAGGGAGCCTCTCAGTCTGGGTTCAAAGACTTGAACCCTCAAATTCAACTGATCATAAACAAGAACAGGAACATGGATTTTTACATTCACACCATCTAAATCTCATAGCTTCAACAGGAGAAGTTCAGAGCAACCCAGCCTGACCAGTCACATGTGTAGGGCACTTTTCTGCAAACAGAGAGCACCAAGATCAGATCCCACCTGGCAGCACATGGTGACTCTAAATGGGTGCTGAAATTTGAGATATTGGCTGACAGCAGAGACAAAAATCACCCTCCCCTGCATCTTTTGTGAACCCTGCTTTGGTGGGGTGCTCTGAAACAATCTGCCCCAACAGACATCTCAAATGAGAGAGGCAGAAAAACACCAGCTTAGTAGATCACACAGAACTTCTGCATGAGATCAGTCCTCAGATGTTCAGCACCTCTGGCAGAATTTTAGGCTTTTGGGGAACTTGAATGTGAAAAGCACTTACAGGGTTAGGCAGCAGCTGGGTGAGAGTGTGGGTGTGGATGTCAGTACCAAAAGGGACAGATAAGCACCTATGCCCCTGCTGGATCTCTGTGCCTTACATTACAAGAGCTTAAAAACTGGAAGTAATAATTCGCTTCCCCATCTTCCTCCTTTTTCTGTCGTATCCACTCTGATAAAGTGTCAAATTAGTTGACTGACTCCAAGCACTGTTAACTAAAGATCACAATGCAGTGGGATATTAGGAACTGCAAGCCACATCTACCGTGTCAAGGAGAGACCTGCTGTAGATGGGGGCTGTGGTGACCCCCTTCCAGCAAAGCAGCCGCACCCAGGCCACTTCACAGGCAGCTGGTACAAAGCCGGGGGCTCTGCTTTGGCTCTTCTTTTCCAAAGGTCAAGGGAACTACTGCAGGGGGAGCGAGGATGGTTTTGTTTCTGTGGGTGAGACTACCTGAAGGAAAAGTGCCTAGTTCAGGTGGAGACATAAGGACCACATAATGCCAGCTCCAAATAACAGCTTACCTCATTAAACATTTATTTTTCTGATAAATCCCTGACTGATTAAGTATTTTTTCATGTTTGGGCACAACTCGAGGCACTGCTTGGTTTCCCCAGTTATCTGCTCCCAAGAAGCATGACTCATGATTGTACGGGGAAGGAAATGAAGGGAAATGTTTTACTACATCCGACTTTGCAGCAACAAATGTCATGTTGTTGTTACTAGCATAACCCCAGGCAGATACATTGCCATGCAGGGACACTGCCATGGCTGCCGGAGTGGCGATACTCGGGCAGTGGAGCTAGATTGCTGCTCCCAGGTGAGCTGCTCCCGGGACATCTGTGCCAAACTGCCCTGCTGGAGCCTTGGCCCTGAATCCCACACGCTGCCAGCGCCGCTGGGGGAGCCAGTGCCAGCAGGCAAGGGTGCTGGGCACCTCCAAAAGCCTGAAAAATACCTTGTTTTCCATTTTTGGACCGTCGCTGAAGCCTTTGGTGGTCCCAGGCGGAAGGGGGATGAGGGCAGCAATGAAAGGGCTGGGAGGTGATGCTAACCAAGCCTTGCGGTGCCGCACCATGCCGACTCCAGGGATACAGGCTTGTACTGAAGGGGAAGGCAGAGCTTTCCTCCAAAGCTGGCTGCAAGTACATTGAAGTCAGCGGGAGATTTTGCCAAGGAGTGCAGTGAGCTCTGGGGCGCATTAGTTATAGAAATGACTTTGGTAACGTTTCCTTGCAAAGTGACACAAGGACGTACAACTAGGGTATTGGAATATAATTAAGAAAGAAAGACATTAGTGTAGATATTGGGGAAAGCCTTTTGTCAGTGAGATTTATTAGTAGGTACAGCAGCCTCCTGAGGGAAATAGTAGAAAGGCATTCACTTGGGATATTTAAAATTAGACTAATGAAAGTGCCAGCAAATATTCTGTGGGGACCATGCTCGCACAGACAGGCAAAATGAGCTCTGTGACCTCGTCCTGTCAGAGGAGGGCTGTGTATGAGTGCTGAGAAGACCGAGTGAGTTGGCTGCCGGCTGCGCAGCCCTGGGCTTCCCTGTGCGAAGGGGAGCAGTGCAGGGAGCGCAGGCAAGCTGCAAAATAACAGGCAGGGTCTCAGGGAAGACCCATTGGGAAGACACTGAAATCCTTTTTATAATAACAGCATCTCAGCAGCATCTTGACAAATGATGAAAGGGAAGGGGGAGCACAGCAGGTGACCACGGGTAGGGTGGGGGGTCAGAGCAGCCACTCCCTGCCCAGGACTGCTCTGCCTTGACCCACCTGGGAGAGCAGCAGCCCCTCAAGAACTGCCCCTTGCTCCCAGCACACTCTTCAGCCGCTTGTGCTTGCAGAGAAGTAAATCTGGCTCCAGCTTGGCAGCCTGTTTCAGCCACCTGCAAAAAAATGTTGTCCCACACTATGAATTAACAGTGTTCCTGTGCCTTTCCCTCATGTTCCCAAACCCGTTGCTGCTCACCCTGTTTCCCATGGGCAAGTGGTCTCCTTAGGAAGTGCCATTTTCTCAGCCAGCCCTCGGCTTAGGGGTTGTGGCAGTAAGACTGGTAGCAAAGGCATCCAAAAAAGGGAATTTCTCAGGGGTGTAGGTGACCCTGCTGTTCTGCACTGGCTGCTGGTACAGTGGAGAGTCGTGTCCAGGCTGCTCACTGTGACCAGCCCTGAAACGATACCATCAGCCCCACTCCCTTACTTGTGCCTTTGCTGTCTGGGATTGAGTTGGCGTGTCCCAATACCACAGTAGCCTGCTACAACAAATCATCTACAGTAATTTAAAAATGTGGTGAAGCAAAAGCATTGAAACTAGCCATTTCTTTACAGATTCCATTAACGTTTCCCAGCTATTTATTTCTGTCGAAATTTTTGCAAAAACTCATAGTGTTATAAGAAGTCAAGCCTCATTGTCCTCTTACTAAGAGCTAACTGTCTCCATGAAAACATAGTTTCATGACTGTTGCTGTCGTGATTTGAGCAGCAGACGTAAACAGGGTCATCTCCAGCCATAGTGGGTGGATGTTTAGTTTATAGCGCTGAGGTTAAGAGTGAAAGCGTGTGACTAAGAGCAGAAAACAGAGGAGCCTTTGTATACATCAAGAGCCCTGAGGCAAAACACAGAGAAGGAGAATGCTGACACAGACTTTAATGGAGAAAGAAAAGAGTCCATTATGAACGTTACAGAGAACATAATTCATTTAAGAGAAATCAAGATTTAAAGGACTTATAGAGGGGAATATGAATACTGACGTCAGCGTGTCACGCCTGGTGGCTTGTTGTCAGACTCTGTATGTGTGTTAGGTACCACGCATCACATCAGGTGGAAGACAACTCACTGCCAGAAGTTATCACCCACTCTTTGTTAGATTCCTGTTGGAAACAGGTTTCTTTCAGTCCAAGCCTTTCAACAGGAACAAGTGATATGAACAATGAAGCAACTGAAGCTCTTGCATTTTAACACCAGTTGTCTCCTAAAAATGTCAGAAATTGCTTTTGGGACACTTTTTTCCTTCCCAAACCCCATCTCTCCGTAGAAAGAAGGGGTGGGGGGCAAAAGGAGGAAACGGGACTGGATTATTTCTGAATTACTCAGGTATAAGAGCACAAGGATAAAGCTGGTGAGTAGAGCTGCTTTCGAGCTTGCATATACATTGCAGAGACTAAGGACCGGCACATTTACTGCACCATAAAACAATGGTATGAGTGCTTGAAAAATATTTCCCAATCCATATACTATAGTGGCTTCTAAACTTCTGCAGCCAGAGCCATGAAAATAGAGTACTTTGTGCAGTAGCTTGCACAACCAAAGAACTTTCTTGTCCTCAGAGTGCTTTATTATTTTTAATGAGACAGGCTGAGCACTCCTTGATAAACATTTTTTCCTTGAAGCAGTAATCCTACTTAAACTTTTTACCTTGTCCCCACAGCATACCGCTAGGAAGTTAATAACAAAACTAATTTTCCCTTGAAGTACTCGTCATGTTAGTACAGAAAGTGAGGGACGTGTTGTGATTGCCATGAAAGGGGCCATGGCTGGAAATAAATTGAAAGTGCCCTGTTAGTATGTAGGCTTAGTATTTTAAGAAAAAGCTTTTCTGATGTACATTTTCTAGGATATCCAATTTCTTTCAAACTACAAAAAACAAAGAAAGTATTAATGTCTGTTGTAATAGGAATTTTCCAGCCTGTAGCGTTTGGTCCTGATGCCTAACCCTGACAATGGTTCCATGCAGCCCGAGTCTACTTTGCCACAGCTGGGTGACAAACAGCAGGTCATGACAGAGCCAAACCAAGGAGCCAAGACTAATCCAGGAGATCTCAGAGGAAGGGAGGCCGTCTGTACATCTGTGCACTTGCTTTTGTGTTGAGAAAGGTGCAAGGCATCCTCCTGCTTTGGCAAATGCTTCTAGGGTAGCATAACAAACCGTTCATTTTTAAAAGACATTCTTCTCTTTGATACAAGAATTTTTAAAGCCTTTAAGTGTGAGAGTTTTAATTAACGGTGAGAATTTAACCACACAAGAATGAGGAAATTCAGAGCCAACCCTCTCATCTAAGTCAATCTCACTTCTGTCCCCTCGTATCAGTGTGTTACAACAGGCTCTTTCACAGTCACATGAGGCTGGCCAGGGGACACACTTCTCACTACATCTAATACAATGAAAAGAAAAACTGTCTTTTTCCCCCGTGGTCTTAGATGCACATGTGGCTTTTCATACCACACACATCATGTGTTCTTGGAATGAAAGGCCCTTTTGTAACATGCACCCACCAGCCGAAGCAACTTAACATCGGGTAGGATTGTTAACTGGGTTCCCTGAAGCCTCCCATGAACACTGTACCAGTAGCATCACACTGGAGGAGGAATGTTGTTGAAGAAACTTGACCAGCTATATTATAAATAATTCACGATACACACATCACTATTTCTGCATCACCCAGGTTAACCCCTGTTACTTAATGAAGGTAGCTTTTCCCTATAGGAACAGAGTAAAACTTAGGGACAGGCCTGATGATGATTACCAAAAGAAGTGTCTTGATGTCACTTGGGATGGCCAAGGCATTCTCATCTTTGTGTTGGAGGGAGTTGTTACCACTTTACAAGCCCTCTCAAAGCCATGGCCACTCTCCTCCACTGCCTTTAGGTCAGAAGACCAGTGAGAACTGTATTTCCCTAGTAGGATTACCAAGCAATGAGTCTTTATCCTCAAGGTCTGAGTGCCTTTGAATGCACTTGCGTAGGCAGTAGGCAAGCAGCCATCAATCAAAGGTTACATTTTGCAAATTTGGAGGATACATCCCACATGTCTTAAGAGATCTTCCTGATTTGAAGCAGCAAGTTAACCATGTAGCTCCATGTATGAGCATTTCTCTATCCAAATGTGGGAATATACCTCCTCGAAAGACTGTTCCATAAATTAAATTATGCCCAAGGAGAGTAGTCCAATCTGGAAAGAAAATCTTCTCTTTGTTGCAGGGTCTGGTATTAGGGTGCACATAAAAGGATCTACGAGATATTTTCAAAGCTGAACAACCCAAGTTGTGTCACTGATTTGGTTAACTCCAGAATGGGCCAGCTGTGTAAATGCCCTCCATCCCTTAAAAAAAACCCAAAGAAACCAAAACAACAAAGAACACAGACAAAGAATTTAACAATTTTATTAAAAATTGTACCAGTTATTAGAAAAAAATCCAAGTATTAAAGTATTAAAAAGCACCAAAGAAAGAAAGCACAAAGCAAATATACTGCACAGATACAAAAAAAAAGGAGCTCTGCCCAGTCACCATTGGTACAGGCAGGAGTCCTGGAGGCACACAACCAGGATAAACAAAATGCTACATTCTCACTGGGTCTCAGTCCATGGCAAAGAAGGTGTGTGCACTTCAGGACTAATACAGACAAATATCTCACAGGAGAGCATCGGGTTTACTTCTGCAGCAGGACAGTATCATATTCTGTGATATGTGAATATCAGAGCTCATGGGGAAACCCACCATTGAGGGAAAGTTTATTAAGTACATTGCAAATTCTAGCTCACCTTACCCTTTTTGTTTTCCAGATGAAGGACTCTGAAGTTGTTTTTTTTTAAAAGGAAAAAGTATCCCACCAAAGTAGAAAAGTCATGCAGGAAGGGGAGGGAGAAAATGTGAATCCACATTTCATAGTACTCTCATCAGTTAATTTTACCTAGAAATGTGTGAGACTGTACTACACACCATTGAAGAGAACAGAAGAAGAGATACATGATTAGTTTTACCAAAAAAACCCAACAGTCTAGATACTCAAACTCAAATTTAGTGGTAGGATTTTCAAATATACCCAGTGGAAACAGACATACAAATCCCTTGGGCCGTTTTGAAATGTCCCTTTTACAAGTCTAACTTCTAACATTTATTTGAGAAGATACTGGCAATGTCATCTTTCCATCACATCAGTCTCTCCCCCTTTTGTCATCAAATTTTCCTTTCAGAATAGTCTGATCAAAACCGGAGCTGAGGAATCTGTGATGATGCTCTCCTGGAGCTGTGTCCACAAACTGGGGAGACTCCTTTAGATTTAAGAATAACTTTATACATGCAAAATTTCCATAATAAATTTTAAAAACAGTTTAAGAATCTACCCTTCCCACCCCTCTGTTCCCCAAAGGCAGCAAAGAGTCTGAAGACAGAACTGAAACATGGCTTTAAAAAACAGCCCACAGACACTAGGTTTCGCTTCCCAGAAACCAACTTCCAGCATGGGATTCGCAGGAAGAGACCCTCCTTTCTGTGGCTAAAGGGGAAGGTGAGGCACGTGGAAGAAAGAAGGGGTAAGGGATGTCAGACTGCATTCAGTTTAAGAACACACAAGCGCACTCACGCATGCACATACACACACACACACAATTACATTCCAGTGCATTTGATGTGTTTGGTCTTTTCTGCTTTTCCTGGTGGAGAAGAACTGAGCTGTGTAACACCTGTGTGAACACATGCAAAACAAAGAAACAGAGACCACTGTAGTCTTTAGGAACTGTAAAAGATTATCCTAGGATCTTTTATCAATTCCTTGAGGTATTTCTTCTTGCTAAAACAATCAAAGGCAACAGGTAGGCATTTTTGCAAATTATCACAAATGCCAGTTTGAAAGACAGACTCTCGCAGGACGTCATTAAAAACCTTTGTTGTCAAATTATGCTAATACTCAATAGTGCTTGGTCCATGTGCAGAGCTCCCATGGATATGAACAGGCATTCCATGGGCCTTTTACTTATAATCCCACAGTAACTATTGCTGGTAAAATAAGGCAAGACCTCCACGTATCTGCATTCTTGTTTGTTCCTAGCACATGTGCTGAGTGCTCTCCCTATTTTTCCCTTTAAGAATACCCTGAATAGCACACCATTCAGCATGTCACAAGTCTCACCATTCTCACAGCTTCAGCAGAGATTTGGGTCAGGACCAGCGGTGGAAGGGAGGAATTCATTGTAGAGTTGACAGGGTCACATTGCAACAACTGCCTCAAGTAATATTGCTTTTTCTTAAAAAAAACAACCCTTTTCCCTAAAAAAACCAACCCTTTTCCCTAGTTTACTAATGGGCAGAATCTGCAGTTTCCCAGAAGAGTGACAAGCCCCACACTGAATGAAGCTCAGCCTTGGATACAACTCCAGTGACTGCTATGGAGCAACTCCAGGACCACAGGAACTCACATAAACACATCACCTATAACTTTAATCCAAGCTTGAGGGGACAAAGCAAACCACCAATAGAAAGAAAGATGTCTTTGCAATCACCCTTTCTACATCAAGAAGGACCAGGATCCTCGGGATCCTCACCTCTATTCCTTTGTTGACGAACAGCTCCAAAGCAAAGGCTGATGAGGAAGTTTCTTTCAGGACTCCTCTAAACATTTAATAACAACCAGCTATTTAAACTGTGATATGTGATCAGTTATGCAGGAATTCAGTGCTACCAGGGATTATCAGCACCTTGGGAGAAGGTTGCAGTCCCAACAGCAGCCCTTTCCATGTAAATTCATCCTCTCCTCTGCCTTTGTTGTATCCCATTCATGGCAGTTTGCAGGTATCCCTGGGCAGTCACTCTGTGATTACTGGCTCAGCTTTCAAGAATTGCAGGAAACAAAAGTAAAACTAACTATTCCCTACTAGCACCAGGCTTGCTGGATCCAGGGATGGGCAGGTTACACGATATTTGAAAGGGTGGGAAGTTGGGAAGGAATAAGAACAACTCCATCCCTCAAGGAAAGAGCTGAGGTCTGAAGCCATTCTGCAGACCTGGGGATACTTCAAGGCTGCTGGTACCACCAGCAGCAGTTCAAGCTCTTCTTACAAACTGCTTGTTAAAATTAGGAATTTGTTTTAGGACAAAGATCTGACTGTTCTTTCTAAACTGTTAGGCTGTAGTTTTACAACACAGTGTCCCATTCCTTTCTCCAAGACAAACTAATATTGAAAAATCCAACCATATTCCTTCACCAACAGGACTTAAAACCATGTTCCTTCGTTCTGTTTCCCCAATTGATATATGTCCGTGGCCACACTGCAATAGCTACTGCGCGGGGAAGATCTCCTCAGTGTATGCTCAAGGGGCCTCACTAACATGGAATGGATGACAATTACACGGGCACTGTGCATCTGTGTGTTTGTTAATAAACATGGAAAATATTCCCACTATTTCCTCAGGTAGGTGAGACCTAAGTATGAAGTAGCTGCTTTTCCCTAAGTGAATAACCAGCCTGCCCCTCCAAATCTACACGAAGCAAAATAAGACTTTTGGGTTGACAGAGCATATTTCCTTTCTCCAAGATATGCAGATATGGAATATAATTAAAATATATTATCAGTGGTTGTAAATCTCTGGCACCAGTAACCAACATGCATATTGCAGGAAGTCGGCCTTTGTCTAGCATTAGCTCTATGTCTCCAATGAAGTATTGTTGTTCAAGGAGATTTTAACTTGAGACCCTGGCATGACCAATTTTGATAAGTCTGTTGTTACAGTGGGAAATATGGACTGGCAAAGATGTGTCTTTCCCTGAGCCAAATGACTCTATTGAGGCAGGCAGCCTGACTGAAAGGTACTTGTTTCTCCATATTGCAAAGAGTCTTACCCGAGATAAACTGGTTGGGTTACAACACCAGAAAGCACCAGTACCAGACCAGCTTATGCATCCAGAGAATGCACCATGCATTAATGGCCTGATTGGCAGTCAAGTCAAGGCAGAGGGGAAGGGGAAAGCTCACAACAGCTTTTAAGCGTCAGATACACTTGCTGAATTTTTTGTAGTTTACAGGGTTGTTATGATGTAGCTTGGATTGTTCCTGATAAAAGGGGTCTTGGCAACCAGTGGGAAAACACAAGCATCCCATCCTAGAGCATGCTGTGTGGGCAGGCAGCATTGCTGCATTACTTCCTGAGCCTCAGCGCTTCCACTCCTACCTCTTTCAGAGCTTCCTATTTAAGAGTCTTCTCCTTAACATCCAGCTTCTCAGGGGTCCCCAATTCGGTCTGTGCTTGTGCTACCCATCAAGCTTTCTCCCCATTGAAGTCCTCGTTCTCCAATGACCAGCGTTTACTCCAAGCAGACTGTGCAAAGCAAGGCCTGGAAAGCCTCATCTCTATCAACATGGGCAGAGGGCAGCTTCCCATGTTGCTGCAGCAGAGTCAGCAACAGGTATCACTTGTATCCCTCTGGGTAACTCTGTAGTGCATGCGCTTGAAGAAACAACACTAAATCAGAAACAATCCCCCCCTCCTAAAAAAAAATCCCACCCTCCCTCTCCATAAAAGTCACCCCCAAAATATTACTTGAGATTAATTTACTTGAATTACTAACCATCATGGACAAACATATTACTCTAGCTCTAGCTAGAAACATAAGAGGAGGAAGAAAAGCTTTTCTCACATAAACTCTCCTTATGTTGAAAGAGAGTGACTGTGAATATATGAAAGTGAAAAAGGCTTGGGGACCTCTTTCAGGGAGCTAAACCACATTTTGCCACAGTAGAGCAGGATGCAAATCAAGAGAATGGGGCTGGGAGAGAGGGAGAAAGTCCAAATTTAACTGTGTTCAGCAAATTGTTACCAGACACTACAGTGCAACGATGAGATTACACAAATACCAGAGAAAGCATGAATTAGAGAAGGATATACAGAGGGGGGTGGAGGAGAAAGCATATGTGCAAGTAAACTACTTTTCCCGTAAAGTAATGCTTATTTTTCAGAGTGGACCAAGAGCAGTTAAGAATTCCTCAACACCTGAAGTTGATATTTATAACAAGACTGAAGAGCAATTCTCTGGACAGCTATTCATCACGCTGGCTGTATCATTTGAGACCTACAACAAGGTGCAGTGGCAATATGGAAATGGTCTGAAGAAAATAAATTCTGTATTGCTTTTCTATTTGTGTTTTACCAGAGTTGTCACTGGGTTTGCGAACTAACGACATTTAAGGCTACAGAGAATTAGCCATCAATAAAATCTTAACGGTCCTTTCCAACCTCAATGATTCTATGACTGTAAGAATATCCTTTTGGTAGGGTAATTTCCCTGTGCTGTTCCAATAGTGTCAGTCATATGGACAAACTTCTGAGTGCATACAAACTGGGAGCTGTTAGAAGATCTCCCTTGAAGTAATATTACTCTGGCTAGTCAAGATATACCTCCAGCAGCCTCCAAACATTACATACTAGAGTAATGGACAGACTGCTTCTACAGTGTATATGTCAGACTAGTTGCTAATTAATTTCCCTGTCAAATCCTGAAGCAAAACTATTGGATGCCTGGGACCTAACCCTTCCTGACCAACCACATTAGAGAGAAAAGAAAAACAAAACAAAACAAACACCCATCATAAAACTAATAAAAACATATACATTATCATTGTAGAAGAAGGATGCTTGTGTCATATTTCATGGGGTTCGGCTTCACGCTGGCTCACAGGTGCTGTGAGTACTAAACTGGAAGTAAACGGTGGCACAAACTAATAGCCACCAGCAACTCTAGGAAGGTTTAATTTTAAGACTGTTCTGCTGAAATGATTTTGTCTGTTGATGGCAACGACAAAGAACAACTTTATGTGAGAGCTGCAACTGGTGCCCAATGGAAAGACTGAAGAGATCAGATTTCTTTGTGATTTTCTCTCACACAGGGTGCAAGGAAGCAAACAGTAACCCATGCAGAAACCAAGTAACCTTCTGGATATAAGCTACTTGAATGTTTTCATTGCTTAAAAGAATTTTCTTTGTGGAGGAATTGAGCATCTCTGCTCTGGAAGATACCCCAAGTATGTTTAGAGTCATCAATCCCAGACATAATTTTTAACTAGCAGCCAAAATGACACTCCTGCACTCTACCATTGACTAACACACAGGGCAGAGGAAGCTGTTAGTCTAATACCTGCCTCCCTTGCACAGAGGTCACTGGCGTGGGGAAGCAGCAGCAAGCTTTACCAAACACACGCACATTCTGGCTTTCCTTCGACAGTGTTGGACAAGAGCTCCCTGCCTCATGAGGCAGGCAGCACCAAAGAAGAGTCCGTTAAAACCCCCAGACTTGAAGACGAGTATCAAGAATTCAGAGTCCTCACATCCGGCCGGCGGTGTGCAACGTCTCGCCCCCGAACCAGTGTTTGTTCAGCGCTCCCTGCAGACTGGATGTGGCCTGAAACAGGCGGGTGAAGCTCACCTCTGCCCAGTGTGGTTCCTGTTCGCCTCCGCGTTTAAGGCCAAGTTGTGTAGGAAGAGAAAAAGCTGCCACCACACTTGATTTCTGTTCTGCTGATGCTGTAGAGGAGAACAGTTGAAGCAAGGTTATTTATATTTCTAAAATTGCAACATACCACTTCTCTTTTCCAATAACAACTCAGTTACACTTTTCAAGAGCAGACACTTTAATCCCATCAGCATAACAAGGGGGTGCAGCAAGGGATGAGGGGAGAGAGGGAAATGATAAGTTCTCCAGAAATAATTGTAGCTCTAACATTACAAAAAGAAAAGAGCAGACCCTTTATGCATTGTGCACAAGAGGATTAAACTTTTTTTTTTGCTTGTAGGATTTTGCAGAGTTTAGCCAAGTGCTGTTTTTAATCAGATTGGCTTCTGAGCCTTTCAAAAGCCCCAGCTGCATGAACAAACAACCTTTTTTTTTTTTTTAAAAAGCCCCCCTTCACCCCAAAAGTAAAAAAAAAAAAAAAAAAAGAAAAAATATAACTAGTGATCCATCTGTAAGTGATTTGACACCGTGAAGGTCAAAGGGTTAATCTTCAATTTAAACCACACTGCTGAGACAGCAAAACTCTGATTTCATCTAGTACAAGAAAACACATTCGTGCACACACACACTCCCCCACCCTCCCCCCACCACATTTTCCTTCCCAGCATCTCCAAGATAATACTGCCCTTTTTATAGCCACTTTTGACAGTAAGCCATAAATAATCAGCCTTGGAGCCCTTTCCTACTGACTGGAGCCAATTAAACCTTAAGCAAGAACATACTTGAAAACACACAAAAAACCAAAACCAAGAGGTTATTTCAGGTCCCATTGTCAAGGAAGAAACATGGGAGTTGAGTTTCAGGGGGACACCAGACTATATAATGCAGCTTTGGGGAAGGAACACTGTTCCTTCTTTTGTTATATGTAATCACCCCTGCAAAAGTGGCTCCGATTATACCCCCACCTTCCTGCACTTTAATGGCATCTCATACAAACAGGTGGGTTTCTCTTACATTGCCCAGCCTGGGATACTATTTCACCTCAATAACCGACCCTCTATTAGAAGTCAGTCTTTGTTTTCTCATCCAGAATTCCATATTTGCTAAGCAGGACTGATCATTTCTGAAAAACAAAACAAACCAGCCCCAAATCTCCCCCCACCCCTCCCAATCCCCAGCAGAGGAGGAAACAGAAGACTGGCTTCCAACAACTTTGCCTCACTACACAGGAGTTCATAAAAGAGCACTGAAGCACATTATATGAACAAGATGTTTCAACTCAGATTAGCCCAACAGGGCAGAACAACACGGTTGCAAGGCATTCTTTATGTAATCACAAATAAGAAAGTTGCAACCAGAGTTGGTGTATTGGAGATGTGTCAATGTGTTAAGAGTCATCAAATTATGTTCATATTTCAGTGTGAGTAGAACTGTGCCATATGAATCACAAGTACACACAAAACATGCTTCAGAAAAGCTGTGCTCATCTTGCATCTTAGCAGAGGGTCATTCTTCTTACCGTCAAGACTTAACAGTTGTCTCCTGTATTTAGAAGAGTTCATGCAGATCCCATCACACATTTCATCACCACAGTGTTTGGAGCATAACCCCCAGACAGCAACTCTAGAGCCTGATATCATTTATATCAAAGTAGCCAGCCCTGAGTTCAGTACTGATTGTCCAGACATTGCTAGGTTCACAGGTGAAAGCAATCTTTTATAAACTATCCCCTAGGGCTGGGTTACAAAAACCTAATTTCATCTCAAAAAGCAAGATGCTTTTTGTTTTGCTACTTGCCTCTCAGTTTGACCAGACTTGTCCTCCTTGTCAAACTCCAGAGATTCTTCTCACCCTCCTCCTTAGAGCCACATCCAAACCTGCTCTAACATGCATGCAGAACCACAATGTCCCAATGACATCCAGATACCGTGTTTCTATCAATCTGTTACAGCTTAAGTGGACTGCTCCTTAAACAGAGATCCTCAGATCCATCATGTCAATGAAGTGGCATGCAAGCACAATGCCTTCTTCTGCAGTTTCCAAAGTAGGGAACTATGCTAGGAGCATGGTGGACAAACATACTATATACTATAGATGCTCTGAAGACAATCTGCTTTGTCAGATTATTTTATTCTACTGGCAGCCAAGAGGGTAAAAAAGTGTCTTATAGGGACTTGGTATGGGAAATGCAAAAGGATGTTTAAAAATTGTTACTGAAATCCTAAACTTGAAATATATCCAAGCTCCACTGGTGGACCCTCTCTCTTTAATGGAAACTCTCATGGAATTTTATAAAGTGGGTTAATTTGGGGGCAGACAAGAGGTGGTATGCTGATCTGGCACGTGCAATTTCAACTATTCCAAACTACCAGGAGCTCAAACACATGTAAGAATCCCTGCATTAATGTCCCACTTCATGCAGGAGGCTGCTTTGCACTTCTCACACACCATAACAGGTTTCTAAATATTCCGTCTCCTCCTTAAGTTTTACATGTCACCTCAGAAGAAAAGGATTACTTGTTCTTTTTGGTGATAGGTAAAGAAGGCCACATTCAGAGAAAAACAGTGGAAGGATGGAGCTCATCCTCCTCCCTTTTTTTTTGAAGGGGGGGAACTTTCTGAAGAAGGTATTGGGTTTTGTTTTTATTTGGTAAATAAGAGTTTTAGAGCTCTACTTTAAGAAGGGTTACAGACCTGCAAGAGAACCAGTAGGATGTGGTATCACAAATACTGAGAAAAACTCTAATGATTTTTTTTTTTTTAGTTTATATTCTGTTGTGTTTATTTCACTGCCTCTTGAAAGCACTTTTTTGGTACAGCATTTTTATCTGTCCCCAGCTAAAAATGTTTCCCACTGTTTGCCTGAGACGCTCAAGGAGATTTCCACGGAAGAACAGAATAGGAATTATTTTAGCCTTGTTTCCCCCTGCATACAAGAAGCAGAAGATCTCAAATCATTTTGTGAAGGACGTTGACACCATTAATTTTGTTTTGAAGAGAAAAAATAGAGCACTAGGCTGAGGGCAGCTTTCCAGGTTTTATTCCTAGACCTAGGGCTTGCATTTCCCTGGGCCCGTATTCAGCCAGCATTTCCTTCCATGGTGGTGTAGTCCCCCACACACTTTCACTGGCTTGCGAACTGAAGCAGCCCGCCTGCGCTGTCCTCTCCTCACGCTAATGCAGGAAAATGAACTAGAGCAGGACAATGATCAAGTCCAGAACTAATCTGGCAAAGAAGTTTCCTTTAGTATTGATCAGGTCATCCTAGTCCATCTGATCAATGGCAACAGGTAGTCAAGCTGATGCTTGTGCCAGCACAACAGAAAGGCAACCTCAGAAGAGGGGCAAGCTGGGACTGGTTCCTTCAGTGGCAAGCCTAGCTGATGGGGTTTAGAGAGTTATGGCTTTGCTTCTGGGCTGCTATGCTTTCTGTGGCACTAATTCAGCGTGGGACAAGAGCCATGGAATGGAGATGGTAGATATTCTTTCCAGTACAGATAGAGAAAACAATTTATGGAAAGGACTGTCCCAGCCTAAAAAATGTCCTTTTCACAAGTTTCAGTAGCTTTTCCCTAGATACCCCTCCGCCAAGACCAAAATACTCAAATATTTCAGGACTGAGGGTTTTTTGGTGTGGTATAATTTAGCTGCCAGGAAGGACAGAAAACCCAGGAGAGTGACTCCATGAATTTGGCATGTAATTTTTTCAGATGTGATACATTTCAGGTCAATTCTTACAGTCTTCTAAGAGTCATAACTATTGTGGCACAGGTTTATTATTTTGCTGAGCTTCACTATGCTGATTTGTCCCTCACCAAAACAATCCAATCCTCAGAGTCACTACTGCACAAAAGTATCAAGGATGAACACTTTGCCACCTCCATGTGGTAGCAACACATGAAACATTTTGAGGCTCCTTTTCCAAGATGGAAAGAAGCCCCTTTTGCTCTCTACACTAACTGTAACTAAAGAAGACTAGACTTGTGAATAAGTCAACACAAAGCTGGAAACACATAAAACCATTTCCTATTGCAGCTGCTGCTTTTTAAAGGGGATATCCTTAAGAGACTGTCTGTCTGAGGCGTTAGCATGAATGCTTCAGTGAGTCACGAGGAAAGGCCGTTTTACAGGAAAAGTGTCCTCTGCAGCAACAGTACATTAGTGAAGCCTGTTCCATGAACTGTACTGAACTAAAAGCCAGAATACTGGTAAACAAACATAAAAAACCAGCAAGGCTTTACTGGAAGCAAATGAAAGAGGAACAGGATTGACCCGACGTTTATTCCCTCCCCATAATTAATATTCCTAATAGATGTTTCACACTGTAAGTATACAACCATGTATCTGTCAACGAGCACCCAGATGTCAAGAGCTTTTTACTCCTACCAAGCCCTTGCACGGGGTCATCAAGGGAAGATCAGTTCAGGTAGTACACCTTAAAGAAAATGTTGTCCCTCTGACAAAGCTCCTTGAATCCTTGAGCATAAATGTTTAACAGATTACGAGGACTCACTTTTCCACGTGATCCATATGTGCCATTAATATCCCTCCTTAAAAAAACCATAAAGAACATGTTCATCATATACATATGTCGTATGTGGGTCTGGTGCATTCCTATCACATATACAGAAGGGTATGCCTGTCTACCCTCTTTATCTCACGGGCAACTTTTGACTTTGCTTCATGGCTTCCAGATGGTTACGGGTCAAATTCTGATCCCATCTTAAATAAAGGGATTAAAATACAGCCATAAATGGCACTATTATAGCAAAAGAAGAATAATGGCATATGTGCACATAAAAACATCATTCTTCCTTTAATGACTAATACAAGTATTAGCAATGAGTTGTTGGGATTTTATTTATTCACTGAAAACAAAAATACTTGCACACCGAGAGCAGTTGCTGACTCATCGTTGAAGGCTGTTTTGGCTGCCAGGTGGCTGGACACATATTGTGCTACCACAAAATATGCTTTAGCTTAGAAAGACTATAAAGTCACTGTCCCCAAGGCAACAGAGGTTACAGAAGGTGTCCCCCACTGGAGAGAAAAATGCAGGCCAATGGAAGTCAAATACAAATCTTTCCAGCTGCGATTCCTAATGACCAAAGGATAATGCATGTGTAAAAGCAGCAGGGAAAAAAAGGAGACAGTAACAGAGAAAAAACCGAAAGAGGAACTTGGCGGCACAATTTCTCATGGTGACGCAGATATGAGGACGAGGAACTTCTTCAGGGATCTGCATCCTTCTGGCTTGCAAACCCCCCAGCTCTCTTACGTGGGACTATACTTGCGATAGAGGGAGGTTTCATCTCAAGTACGGCTTCCTTTCTCAAAGCCTCCATCAGGCTTTGCGAAGCAAGATACGCAACACGCATGTTCATGGAGACAGGATGTACAGGAGTGGGCGCAGCAGGGAGGGATGTGGAGGGTAGGAGTCCCCCCAAACCCAGTTACCAGCTGCCCAGCCCAAGCAAGGGGGACGGCCCTGACCCCCACCAAGGCGCTGGCCCGAGCAGCAAATGGTGACATTCATTGCCCCAAGCCTGCTGCAGGCACAGCTGCGCAGGTGAGCCCTTTCTCAACTTTCTTGTAGTTCAAAAACAAACACGCAGCCACTCGCGCCTTCCTCTCCAGAGCGGGCAGGAAGGGGAAGCAGACAGACGCCATAGCAACAGCCAGCTGACGGCAACCTGGGAAGGGCAACCACCGGCCACCTTGTTCCCAGGCCCCCAGCCTTCCCCTCCTGCACCCCTGGGGGGCACGCTGGCTTATTTTCCAGAAATACAGTAAATAAGGATCTTGTATTTCCATATAGCCACACTCGATACCGCTCTCCACCCAGGGTCCGGGGGGGATTCACCCCTGTGCCGTGGGGGGATGAGGGCACAGTGGAGATGCCCAGACCTCGCCTCCACAGCCAGGAGCAGACACCCCCTCCCACAGCTACAGCTGCAGGCGGCAAGTGGCAGGTTTATTCACGCAGACACCGAGTGTGAGCTGCCAGAGCTGTTTCACGGCTTACCCTGTTTATCACCCAACCTGCTAGGGCCTGGGACGGACTGACCTTTATTTCACATCGCTTCCCTCACCGCCCAGAGAAGGGAGGTGCTCCCGAAACGCCTCGCTGCACAGGAGACACCCCCTAGTGATTACAGCCTACCTCGGGGTTTTGTTAAAATAACACTTTGCAAGTTTTTACAGG
>NW_010142625.1:3957-17020 GCF_000699245.1 Pterocles gutturalis | reverse complement strand
TTCCAACCCAACCCATTGTATGATTCTATGAAATGTCTGCATCACTTTGCTCCAAACCATGTGCCCTATCCATGATCACGTAGGTTAGGGGACTGCTGAGGATTGAAGGAAAGAGGAATAAAATTCAGCAAGACTCCAGCACAGATGGGCTGCTCTCTAATGGCAGTCTTCCCGAAGAAAGCTGCGATGCGCTCAGAGGTCAGTGCTGTACATCAGCCCATTCGATCAAAGGCTAAGCAGTGGTTCTGGTTGAATTTATTTTTCTTAAATGCCGTCACTGCAAGGATGCTATATGCTGTTCAGTGCTCCTGATGTACCAGATCCAACCAGAAACAGTTTAACACCTTCCTTCTTGTATTCTTCTCTTAAAAGGAACATTTCCACCCACTGCTTCTATTGCCAGGAACTCTGCACTATTCACATGACCATCTCCATTTTTTAAGCCAACGCTCTCTGAAGGCTTTGGAGGCTGGACAGCTAATCTCTTGACAAGCAAGTGTATTTCTTGCCAGTGTGATTGGTGTTGGCCCATCGCCCTTAATGCCTTGGCCCTCTGACAGCTGGCAGTGATTTTCTGACGGCTGGAGCCCCAGTCACATGCCCCCTGACAGCAGCAGAATAATATTCTCATGCCTGCGATAATGGCAAATGCGTTTGGAAAGCTCATGAATAAAATTCCCTTCTCTGTCTCTTTTTATAACTCTGAAATGCTTTTCTGTTGCCCAGTTTCTCTTCATTCTTTTTTTTTTAACACCCCCACCCCCACGTATTTCTCCCACTCTATTATTATTTCTCATGTTATCGGAGTGGCAGAGACAGACACTTCTAATTTCTTCCCTGCTCGAGGCTCAACGCTCTTTCTTTTGGTCTTTGAGCAATATTCCCCAGATATTGTTGGCAGGAGGCTGAGTCCTGTGTGAAACTGCCGTGCAGAACCCCTCTTATTTTGCTCCTACGAGCTTCTTACAATGCCGGTTCCGTCTTCCATCACCCTCGCTTGCCAGCTTTGATATTTATTTTCCAAACATGCCTTTGACTCTTGTGTTTTCTCAGGAAAGTTTTGGGCTTGGTTCCACAAGCCTGACATACCTCCTAATTCAGAGTGCAGGGATGCAGGGCAAAGGGGGACGATGGTGTAAAATCTGATTTTTATTTTTGCCTTAGCTCGTGGAAAATATGGTTTGCCCTCAGCTGAGCAGGAGGAGGTGACTGGGGCTTGTAGCTCAGCTACGTGTCAGAGCAGGAGTCTGAGGAAGCAGGATCTGGGGATTTTCTTAATGGGACTTATTATCCGAGAGAAACTGGTCGTAGGAGGGAAGGGATTGCTGCCAGCATGTGGCAAACCTCCTGTTTCAGCAATCTGGGATGAAAGATGAATGTCTAATTCTCTAGGGGTTCTGGTAAGATAGGAAAATAGATTATCTTGCTGTTTGCAATACCCCCTCAAAATGAACATACATCACTAAATGAACAGTCCTACTTCTTTTTCAAAGGTAGGACTCTGCCACGGAAGCCAAGCAGGTACCATTGTTGCCCAGAGAAGCTGTGGATGCCCCATCCCTGGAGGGGTTCAAGGCCAGGCTGGATGAGGCTTTGGGCAACCTGGGCTAGTGGGAGGTGTCCCTGCCCATGGCAGGGGGTTGGAACTAGATGATCTTTAAGCTCCCTTCCAACCCAAACCATTCTGTGATTCTATGATTCTATGATTGTGCATAGCAACATCCCACCCTGCCCACTCCCCTTATTCCTTGATACCTGTTTTACCATTGCATTCATTTAGCAGTGGTCAGCGGTGCTCAGTGAGCCTGGCTTCAAGGCTGAAAAAGTTCCTGAGCTGTCCTTGTTCTCTGAAAAGAGGACTCAGACTCATAAGTCATAGAATCACAGAACGGTTTGGGTTGGAAGGGACCTTAAAGATCATCCAGTTCCAGCCCTCCTGCCATGGGCAGGGACACTTCCCACTAGCCCAGGTTGCTCAAAGCCTGAGTCTTACAGCGTGGGCACTTTGCTAGCTCTGAGCCTGCCTGCAGCAGAAGTTCAGGACTTCCACGCAGTGTTGAGGAATAGCTGAGCTGAGAAAACCACTCCCATACCAGTTCTTGTATCCTCCTCTGGGTAATGTGAACAAGAACTGGGACCTGCATGACTACACCCAATGTGGGCTCTAGCCTTCCTTTCGCAGCTGTGCACACCTACATGAAGAACATGGGCATCAACCTGGTCCTGAAAATGGGCTTAAACCCAACAATCTTTGGGACTAGTTGTACTTAGGGCAAGAGTAATGCATGTAGAGATGAAGACCCTTGGTGTTCCTAAATCTTGTTGCAAAGGAGATCCTCATCTGGAGTATGAAAGTCCTTTTGCTCACAAAAATATGTCAGAAATAGCTGGGTTTGGTGCTGACACTTTAACTTGGGCATGTGACCACTGTAAGGTTGGGCTCAGCTGTGGTTTCTCTTCATCTTTCTGCTGCTTTGTAGGACACTAGATCCTACTGGCTTGTGCTGGTGATGGAGGAGAGTAGGACAGCTCTATGTCCCATCTAGTCCAGGTCAGCCCTGGGAGCACTTCCATGCTCAGCAAGACCTCCTTTCCTGGGGTTTCTGAGAAAAACTTGCAAGATGCTGTAGCCTAAGCAGTTCCAAAGGGAAGAATGTATTTTTTGGAAGTCTTTGGGGGAACTCCAGGAGAACAGCTTCTTTTGGAGGCAAGGAAATCACTGCAGCTCCCTGTTCGGGCAGATGGGTGAGCTGGAACAAGTAGCTCCCTGGAGCTCCCATCATTGTTCTCAGGAGCGTAGTTAGGACAAGCTTCTGTTCTGTGCCATGTGGGTGTCCCAAATTAGGAAAAATACCCTGCAATTTCCTCCCATTGCTGCACTCTGCTCCTGCTAACAAGGGGCTGCCACAGGGAATCTCACTTTATTTTCTACAGAGACTTTCACATGGGCTGTCTTCCAAAATGCTCAGAGTTACATTGAGGGTGGTTTAACCAGATACTTGTGAAATACTCTCTGGGCCACTTACTGGTGGTCCAGGAAGATGATCTGGCTCATCAGAGGGCCTTGGTCCACCTTGGTTTCCTGTTCTCAGATATTGGGATGCTGTAGGATGAAGCAGAGCAGAGCCTGCTGCTCTCCTAGACTCTGGGCATCGTAGTGCCACTGGGGTTTCTTGTCTTCTGTAAAGGTGTTCTGCTATTCAGTATTGCTGCTGGTAGCACCAGACCATCAGCTTCGTACCGAGTTTGCAGGGCCTCAGGATTGAGCTGTGCCAGGTTTTCTGTCTGAATATTTTTTTCACCTGCCTAAGCTTTGTTGTGCTTGGTTTAGCTGTGACGGTGATTCCTCTGATTGACCAGGTGTCTACAGCTAATTTGCTATACTTTTGTGTAACCACAGATTACACGAGTAGCAGTAACAAGCTGTTATTCTATGAAGAAGACAGCTCTAACACAATGATGTATTATAGAGAAATACAGGGCTGGTGGGAAAGCAGAGAGCTGGAGACGTGGAGATACAGGATTTGGCGCTGAGGAGTACAGGCGTGGGATGAAAGAAGATGGAGTGTACTCTATATGGAATTATTTTTTATTTTCTCTAATAATTACATCGAGACTAATAATGATTCCTGAATTAGAGAGTTAAGTTTTCAATTATAGTAACAATAAGTTCTTGGTTTTACCTACATATATGGTGTGCTTCCTCTTTGCCCCTGCTCAACATTTGAATTATAACACTTCAGAGGCTGAATTTTTCGGATGAGATACAAATATCTACAGAGTAGGTGTTCCCATCCAAGCTGGTTGCCACAGCTGCCCATTATTGTCAGTGGAGGCTATAATTTAGTCTTAAAAGTAGAAATCTAAAAAGGGGTCAGAATAATCGTGCTGTAAGTCTGTCTCTTTTTTTTCCTGTTAATTATACACAGAACCCAGGCTGACTAGCTTAGACAGAATTGTTTTAAGACTTCAGATGTCTTGAAATGATGTGAATCCACCCCAGATGTGCCTGCTCTTCTGACCTCACATGATTTTTTCTGCGGACAAGAAATGTCCTCGAGACAGGTGATGCTGGAAACCCTTCCTAGAAGGATCCATTGGTCGTGTAGTGTTGCTGCAAGGCTAGAAGGGGGATGCAGAAGCAGTGGATCAGGCAGCTGACAAATGGGGTCAGGTCCCATTTGAGAAGCTAGGATCTCCTCAAGCCAACAGCAGAGCATGGACTTGTGTGTAAATAAGTGGATTTGGATGCTAACGCAGGCTGTGGCTGACACTGTGAGCAGCGGAGGCATAGCGATGCTGATGAACCACGGTGACAGCTACACTTGCATTCGGCTTCCTACTATCAGACTGAATTTGTGAGCATGACTTTTCTGTTATCTGTCTAATCTGAGGCACCTAAAAAGACCTGATACTCAGAAAATTCTATTCCTTTCCAAGAAAGATGAGACACTGATGTTATGGGGAGCTGCCACATTAACGAACCAGCTTGTCTGTGCTAATGGATGCGATTCCAGGGAAGGACATGCACACAAGTGTGTCTAGGCTTCAGCTCAGGCTTTGAAGATAATTTCTATCAGACTGACACATCTCTCACTGAACATATTGGTTCCTCACTATTCATTTATTGAGTGTATTTATTTTGCCAGAGGACTTGTCTTGCTGGCTGGTAAGACCTCCTGCCCTGGCCCTGGTCTTATGCAGACCTTGCAGCTCTTCTCCAGGGCTCCTGGGGGACCCCAATTTATCATAGAATCATAGAATCATTTAGGTTGGAAAAGACCCTTAAGATCATTCAGTCCAACCCTGAACCTGTCACTGCCAAGTCCACCACTAAACCATGTCCCTAAGTGCCACATGTACACATCTGTTAAATCCCTCCAGGGATGGTGACTCCACCACTTCCCTGGGCACCCTATTCCAGTGCTTGACAACCCTCCAGCTTTTCCTTTGCTTTTTAATTTGAAATTGAAATTTGCAGTGGAGAGCAGCCATTCCACAGTGCAGCCTGTATTAATCAATTGTCCCACATACCATTTTTTAATTAAACAGACAACTGGAGTGAATTAGGGCAGGGACAGACGCCCAGGGAAATGTGGGTTGCAGATGATCATGGGTGATGCAGTGAACGCTGGCAGTCAGGACAGCTGCCGACTCAGCCACAAAACCTTCTGTTGGACCTTGAGCACATTAATAGTCTTGAGTCTTTATGTATCCCTCACCTACACAATGTATAGGTCGTCAGGATGGGCACTGCCTGTGCCTTCCCCGGGGGACTGAATTGTGACTTGTGGTTGCTGCAGTGATACGAAGAGATATTGCAAAAAAGCCGTAACACTGCCACTGTTAGAAATATTCTGTCTGCAGGTAGATAGAAGATAGTTGCCTAAAACCTCTGCAGTAGGATAGCAAGGATAAAGCACACTGCATCAGATTGGTTGGTGGTTTAAATTCACTAAGGATTTAAGTTAATTTAACCCTACTGATTCCGGACTGTTCATTTAGTCCCTCTTTGCTTCAAACAAAAGTTCCTTTGTGTTAACCGGGAATGTGTTTTTGCCTGCATCAGGTCTAAAATTAATTAGTAGTAAATGCAAAAAAAAGTGTTTTGGCAATAAGAAACCTGCACTGGGACAGGATCACTTGTGAAGGTGGTCATATTAATGATGTGATATTGCTGGAGTGTTTACTGACAATTGGGCATCGCTCTGGGAATCTCAAAGGCTAGTATGGATTCCTGAACAAACACTCATTCATCTAAAATTGCATAAAATTTCTTAGAATTTTTTTTTTGTTGTCACTGAAGACCAGCATTTGCATCTAAGCTCAGAGTCTGACTGAGCTGGGCAATGTACAGGTAGTCCCTCCTGACAAAAGTGTGTGGTTTGACAGAAAAGACAGGGGTGCAGGGGAAAGGACAGCCATGGAGATAGGGTTGTCCATCCCTGCACTACATGGCAAGTCAAGTGACCAAAGACCAGAGCTTTTATCTCTGATGCCCAGTCTCACCCAACCAATGGCACATGTTCTTCTCCATCTTTCCTATTCTGCTGCTTCAGATGTGCTTTCAGGGTGGTCTGTTGGTGGCCACCATATGAGCCCCAGGTCCTGGGAAGGTTCTTCTCACTTACCACCTTGAGGATTTAGCACCAGTATTCCACATAGAAGAGCTGGGTGAACTGGTGAACTGGGGGTTTTGCTTCCCACCGTGTCTCAGCACAACAGGGGTGGCTGAAGCTGGTTTTCAACTCAAGCCATGCTTCTCTTTGCCAGTTATGAGACTAAAACATCAGTAAATTCTGTAGGACTTTTTGTAGGGGAACAAGAAGATGCTGAATTAGGATTTGACTTCCAGGACATGAAGCTTTTCCCTTAAGAGACCGGGAGAAGAAGGCTTTGGCTTTGCCCTTGAGAAAAATGGAAGAGGAGGTGATAGAGGACCTGACACGGCTGGAAGGAGAATGGACTGGAATGTAAACAAGGGAATGAATTTGCCGGAAAATAGTGTGTTGTTTTTAGTTAGTAGCCAATAAAAAGTTTTGTAGATGATGTATTCACAGTAGTAAAAGACTATAAAAGTAGTTGTAAAAGAGCAATAAAGGGATTCTTCTTCACCACCTACCGGAGTTTGCTCTTTTATCCTGCCACAACTTTTCTTCCTTTTTTTTTTTCTTCCCCATAAGAGGTGCAGCAGGTTCTCATTTTCCAATTTTTTTTTTTTTTGTTTTAACTGCCAAGACAGTTAGAATTGTACTTAAAAATTCAGACTGAGAGACCCCTGTATTGATGCAATCCCAAGAGCTGGCACTCACCCCCTTCCAGCCTTGCCTCATCACCTTCCCATGGTGTAGGATGCACAGTGGCACACAGGAAGGTTAAAACGGTGGAAGGCTCAACAGATGATGGTTTGATGACTCATTTGATGAACACCTCACAACCAACTTTACATGGGACTGCAGGAGTCTAACTGCTTTGTGTCTAAGGCAGAGAGACTACGGTCCCATCTTCTGCTTCGTGTCAGCAATGCTTCCAGTGCCAAATGTTGTGCCGTGTTAATCCAATTGTATCAAGAGACAACTGCCTTTTGCTATTTGCAGCACATAAAAATCAATATGCCACTTACCTGTCCTCTCTGACTGTCATCCCGGACACTTCTGCTCTGCTGTTAGGTGCAGAAGGTTTCCTTTCTTCAAGCAGAAAACTATTTTCTGCACGAATGCGAAAAAAGCTCCAACGTTATGGCCCCATCTAAATTGTAGGGGCAAGAAAAGGATTTCTGAAGGATATGACAGGATGGGTGGCTTGTGAAAACAGAGTACTGGTCCCCGTGGACATATTTTTCTGTTTCCACAGACCCAAGCTTTTACTGAAAACCAAATTACACCTCAACCTTAAGGTGTTTGTAGACCTCTGCCTTGGAGGTGTGGTGGAAGAGGTGAAGAGAAGATGAGATCCAGCAGCAAATGACCCCTTATATAGACCTGTCCTATCTGATCTGGCCCACGGTAGAATATTTTGGGGCTGAAGAGCCAAACTGTTGTTGAAAGCCACTATGTCTTATGGGATTGCAGCTTTAAAAATAGGATAGAGGGGAGAGATGCATGGAAAGGGAGCAAAGGAGAGATAAGAATGGTTGAGGAAATGACTGAGAATGCACCGGTCAGTACAGGATGCCCAGAGAAGCTGTGGATGCCCCATCCCTGGAGGGGTTCAAGGCCAGGCTGGATGAGGCTTTGGGCAACCTGGGCTAGTGGGAGGTGTCCCTGCCCATGGCAGGGGAGTGGAACTCGATGATCTTTAAGGTCCCTTCCAACCCAAAGCACTCTATGATTCTATGGAGAATGAGCTGCTTTGAAGGACCTAATGGCCAAAACAATGCATGTAGAGACCTAATTTAGATATCTAAATCTTGGAACAGGAACATCTTGGAAGAGGAAAGCCAATGCAGATGCTAAGGGACACCGAAGAGGGCTCAGATGCCAGGTAGCCTTGTCAGAGTGGGGGAAACTGAGGTACCTATGCAGTGGGAGAGCAAGCAGTACAAAATGGGAGCTAGGTAGTGAATGGAACCGTGAATGGGGCAAAATCCTCTGGTCTCTGGGATAGATGTGCCGTACTGAAGCTTCCCTCACACAGAATGTAGAGCCCGGGTCTCCACAGTGGAGCAGACAGGGAGGTTGGTGCTTTTTTTCCACTGTTTATTGGTGGTCAGAAACACCTCAGAAAGCCAGAGGTTCAAATTCTTCCCTTTCCAGCAAGGGTTTCTACCCAAACCTGGGAGATCTGCCTACCAACAGCCTGCTGGTGCCCAGGATGGGGTGGAAGCTGTCTACCCTCCTCCCAGTGCTGCCCAGCAACTCCACAGCAAAGACACCCTATTGAAATGATGCAAAACCCTTGCTGGGATTGTGGGCTCACCCAAACAAGCCTGGTCTGGCCCTTCCTGCCATGCGTCAGGAGCCATCATCACCTTCTCCATCCCTTGCCCTCTCTGCTGGGTAGATAACACCCACCCCACCTCAGTGCTTGTTCCGATTGCAGGAAAAGGAGTGGGTTTTGCCTGTTTTCCATTGCTCCATTTCCCCATGGAGGCTCAAAGGAGACCTTGGGGTTTCTCCAGCAGCCTTTCTCTCCTCTCAGCAATGCTTCTGGCCATGGTGAAGGCTGTCTCCAAGTCCACCCTGGCTCCTTCCAGGGGAAGGTGCCAGCAGATGGTGCTCTAAGACCCCAAATTCAGCTTTTCTGCCCCACATCCCAGGGCAGGGACGCCTTTGCACAAGCACCCCACAGAACCCTCTTTACTCAGGACTTTCCCACCCTGGGCACTGCACCTTGAAGCTTCTGTAGGGCCAAATGCTCAAGACAAAGTTGAGTTATGCATGTTAAACGCGTTCTAGTTCCATCCATCCCCCCAGGGTCTTTTGTACCAGTAGCATTTTTCCGTGGCAGGGGGGATTTCCAAGCTCAGATGAAATTGGTATTGAGTTCTTACATCAGAGTCGATCTGTTCTGGAGAAGCTCAACTAATTCTTTCCTCTGACTTGCTCATAAAAAACCTGTGACCTGTGTCTTACTGGTGTATCCTTGTACCGCATTGACTTTGATGAGACTCTAGTCCAGCTCAGAGATGCTCCCAGAAATCTTCAGGGATGGACAAAGCCACTTTCTGATAAAAAGACAGATTTCAAGGCAAAAAAAAAAAAAAAAAAAAAGCAGTTCAGCTGATGTCAGTATACCCTGGACTCAGGCAAAAAAAGGCAGCGCTGGGAAGAATGTTACAGTTGTGATCTGTAGTTTATAGGAGAAGTAAGGTCTGTGTTTACAAAGTGAGAAGAAGAGTGTAAGAAAGTGCTTTTAAGCTGTCAGCTATTTATGTCCCTCGCTTGTTTAATTATGGACTAAATATAACAGTGGCAGAGACCACAGCATGCAAGTACTTGATGCCTTGGCACCAAAGCAGCGTAGAAACTTTAAATCTGTGCTGTGCTGCTGTTTGCTTTACGGTGATGATTTGTGGGGAAGCGATAACGAGAGGTGGAGGTTTGCTTGCGTTACCTGGGGCATGGTTGCTTGGGTAATTGGGCTGGGAGGTCAGACAGCAAGTTTTGTGTCCTTGCAGCTTCTGAGTCCTTCTGTTCAATAGCTGCTATAAATACATTTATTATTTTGGAGTGGATCCCCCAAGCTCTCATTTCAGTAACAATTCTTTGTCTCTGGAAACCAAGCTGTGGATGCTCACCCAAGAAAAAAATCCAACACTATGGTGTTTGCTCCAAAACTCACAACTGGTTTTTATGGCCAAATTGACAGAAATCACTTTTCCCCACCAAAATGCAGCTGTCCCTGAGATAAACCCCAGCAGGGGTTTAACGCTGTGCAACTGCTTAGCGAGAAGATTCCTACATCCTGCTTTGCTGCAAGAGGAAATTTCGGTTAGCAGGGTATAATTACCAGAGCTGGAGTTTGGCTGTGTGACTAGAGCTAACGTCCTTTCACTCCAGAAAATTGCTGTGAAGGATTTTAGATGAACACGAGTATTTGAAATCTCAATCCTGAGTCCTGGAGATGGCAGCTCCCATGGTGGCATCCGTCATGGGAGGAGGAAGATGCTGGAAATGCTGCTTTGGAAGCCCTGCAATCCTCCTGCACCTTTGGTTTTGGGGAGAGACTGGGGGAAGAAACAAGGAATTTGATAGAAAAGAGAGAAATACACCAGTAATAAGATAGCTGTCAACACTCCCTGCGGATAACCTCACGACAGCAGAATTATTTATAGACAGAAGTGCCTGAGAACTTATTTTCTTTGCCACTGTGTCCGTGGCAGAGTAATGGATAGCTCTATGGGATGGGTTTTCAAAACCACTCAATTAGGAGCAATGAGGTGCAAAATTACATGTGCAAAGAGATGGAAATGGAGATGTTTGAGATGAAAAGGGCTTTGCTGGCCTGCCAGCACCACCCACTTCCCAAAGGGGCAGAAGAGAGAGCTCTTTTTGAAGCACCCCAATGTAAAAATGTTCTTTTTTATGGATGTTTTTGAACATGTGACTATGACATGTGGCTCCTGAAGATGAGAGATGGTTGGGTTATTTTTTGCTGCTTTGGATGTCTATGTGTATATAAATCCCTGTCTACACAGGGAGATTGGTGGAAAGAGGAAGAACGAATTTGATTTAAAGTGGAGTTCCTGTTTTGATTCATCCCTTGGGATAAGAGAAAGAGCAGCTTTTTCCAAAAGGACATATCCATCCGAGGAGGTCATCAGACAGAGAACTGGTCAAAAACTGGTCACTTAAAAGTGCAGCCAGCAATCTCTCCTTATTTTTATTTTTCCTTGCCATTGCTCACAGCCCAAAATAAAAAAAAAAAAAAAAATCACTAAGCTGAAAATCAGTGGTCTGCTCCTTGGGTAAGGAAACGTGTCCTCAGCGATGGACAGGAAGATTTTATTTTACTGCTAAATTTAATTTCTTTGTCAGACTGGGCTGGCGTTTGCTGACCTTTGGGATTTCGAGGGATCCAGACTATCAGATCACGCTCAGTCCCTGGGAAAAATGTCCCTCCCATTCTGCTTTTTCTGATTACAGATGAACTTTGGTCCTGAGAGGAGAGTGTAGCTCACTGCTTATTTCAGCTGTTGTTGAGGCTTGTGCTGGTCTTTATCCAGGATGTCTCTTTTGCTGAATTAATTTCAGGACAAAGAAGAGAAGAAAACTGGTACCCAGCAAACCTCTTGCAGTAGAGACATTTCCCTTGCTGCGCCGCAGCAGAAGGTGACATTATTTCTTAGAATAAAGGGGCAACCACCTATTAAAGGTTATAAAGAGGCTCTGGTTGTTATTAAGACCAAACTGCAGCAGCAATGATTTGAATGGCAAAGGGCTCCGAGTGCAATCATCAGCTGGCTCGTTGGGTCACCAAGCACATCGTCTGCAGGCTGCCTTGCTCCCTTCACTTTTCCTGCTTCACCGTTTACTTGCTTGATACATCTTCTTCTGTGATCTGTACATGCGATACGAAAGTTTTTATTATTCTTGTTTGTAGTACCCATTACAACATCAGGGGTTAATCAGCAGGGCAAAATCCAGCCCACGAGTGCCAGCAGACCCAAATATAAGCATTTGATCGCAGTTTGAAGCTTCAGCCTTAGTAGTCAGCTGTGGTCTAACAGGCAGGGAGGAGAGGTCTGAGTGCTTTTTTGGGGAGTGTTTCTGAGCCCTTGGACAGATGGAGTAAGCAGCAGCTTTGGAGTTTGAGGACTGACTGTGTTTCATGTGGATGGTCTCCTTTTCCTGACCCTGCTCAACATCCTTGTGTTGATATACACAAGCCACGTCCACCTCAGGGTGCGACTAACTTCATTTTCCTTCACATATCTAAAAGCAAACATCTCCATTTGATTGAGTCACCCTCAACTCCCTTTTTTATTCACAGAAGAGAAATGTCCCCTGCTAAAGCAATTCCCCAACCCATTTGAGGTGCCTGCCTTAGCATAAGTCAGATGATGTATCATGCCTCTAAAATAAAATGAGAGAACTCCTTGTTGACTTGGGTTGCCTATGCCAATTGTAAAGGATTGAGATACAGCCCCACTAAAAGTTCACTGAGCCTCATGTGCCTAATCAGCAAAATGATTTTTCCCCAAGCATTTAAGAATGTAGAAAAAGATCCATTTAACGTAACTATTAACCCTGGATGTACTGGGCAGTGCTTTGGTTTTCTCTGAATGCCACACTCCCATGCAGTGCACCAGGAGAGCAGTTTAATCCTCTGGTCTGCTTGTGAGTCCATGAGACCTCCCCAAAGGGTCAGTGGAAAGTAGAAACAACAGAATTAGCCATCTGAGCTGTTGTACAAGACTCTATATCTCTGTGGGGGGATGTGTCCAGTCCAGGTTGAAAATCACTGTTAGGACACATCCTCTTCTGGGCTGTCCTGATATCTGTGTTAAAGTCAGTTGATGATGGCAAACTCTGTCCTCCATCGTGATTCCGACTTGGGGATGTTGGTTCTTCATGTCGTTGGAGCTGCATACCCAGAGCACTTTGATTTGTCCATCTGGGAGAATCACGTGTGAGGTTGGTTGGTGTGGCCTCCCCTGCGTGGCTTATGCCTGATGCTGAAAGGTGCCATGGACCGTGTGCCATCCCTGAGAGATCAGGGAGAATTTGTATCTGAGGCCAGTGGTAATAAAAGGGCAACCAAGACAGGAAGGACATGGACTTGTTGGAGCAGATCCAGAGGAGGCCACGAAGATGGTCTGAGGGCTGGGTCAAGGCTGGGAGAGTTGGGGGTGTGCAGCCTGGAGAAGAGAAGGCTCCAGGGAGACCTTCCAGCACCTTCCAGTGCTGAAAGGGGGCTACAGGAGAGATGGGGGGGCTCTTGACCGGGGTGGAGGGATAGGATGAGAGGGAACGGGTTTAAGATGAAAGAAGGGAGATTTAGATTAGATATTAGGAAGAAATTTCTTATGATGAGGGTGGTGAGGCAGTGGCCCAGGTTGCCCAGAGAAGCTGTGGATGCCCCATCCCTGGAGGAGTTCAAGGCCAGGCTGGATGAGGCT
>NW_010142625.1:0-3946 GCF_000699245.1 Pterocles gutturalis | reverse complement strand
AAGGCCAGGCTGGATGAGGCTTTGGGCAACCTGGGCTAGTGGGAGGTGTCCCTGCCCATGGCAGGGGGGTTGGAACTTCATGGTCTTTAAGGTCCCTTCCAACCCAAACCATTCTATGATTCTGTAAGACCTCACTGGACACAATTCCCAATTTTAGTCCCCAATTTTTCCCTTCCCTTAATTTGATGCTCTTGCCCCATCCCCCCTGGACTGGGGCAGGGGGCTGTGAGTGAGAAGATCCATCCCCTCTGGGATTCCCCAGGCTCCATCCTCTGGGTTCCTGTGCAGGACCTGGGTGGCACAACCATGTTGGTCCATGATCACGTTGCCTGCCTGTGGTCCTGCCTCCTCTCCGCACCGTTGCTCCCATAAAATGAGCCGTGTTCAGCCATTATGGTTGCAGAGCGTGTCGGCATGGAGGGAGCGCCATTCATCAAGGGGCTCCGGTCTCTACTCATTATGTGCCGGCTACAATGAATCAATGTTAATGAGGCAATTTTTGGTCATTTCCATTTTGTATGCACAATAATTGTTTTCCACCCTTGCAAAATAGTCCCTAATTAAACTGATGGATTTCAGCAAGGTCTTGCGAGACTAAACCCTGTTCCTCTTTCACAGGGGCAGCATGCCCTGTGAAATCCACTGCGACTGAGCTCTGCAAGGCACAACAGAGTTTTCAAAGGCCTCCCTTTGCTGGATTTTAATAGGCTGAACAAAGGGAAACCTTTGGTGAAATCAAAGGTAAAGAAAGAGGCGACACGTCTCTTTCTTGTGGAGGAAAAAAACCAAAACCAACAGCCACCCAACCTAATTCCTTCAAATGCCCTGGGACAATGTGATATCGAATGTGCAGGAGAACAAGATGAAATTCATTAATTCACTCGAGTCAGAAATGCCTACTCAGGAAAATGCAGGCAGGAAACGGCTCTCTCTTTATGGTCTGAATTAAACACGGGGCGACGTTAACATCCCCGCTGCGAACGGACTGTCTCAATGCAGCATCACTGAGCTGTCGCACCGCACTAGAGCCCTATTTCTTCTCAGCGATAGCTGTTGAACCAAATGGAGGTCAAGAGCCTGTTTCTACCAGCCTTAAAGACAGCAGTGCTCTTACGGGAGCCTGGAGGAGCCCATGCTTTAAAGCTAAATGGTCTCGCTGTCAAACGGTAACTGCTGTCCTTGGAACAAGCTGTTGCAACGGCTTTGGAAGTGTTTGGTGGTTGTTGTGTGAGTGGATTACAACAGATCAGCTGAGCCACAGCAATTTCTTGGGTGTAAAACTGTTGCTGGGCAAAAGCACTGTTGTTGGTCTGAGCTTAGCTCATGAGCGGAGAGGATGAACCTAAACTAGATTATCGCTTGCTATCTGCAGGCTGGAAAGCGCGCGCAGGCAGCTGATGAGCGGTACCTCAAGACAGAATAATGCGACCTTGTGGTCGTGTCTTCAGGCATTAGGAACATCTGTGGCTGCTTCTTTATTTGGGGGTTGAAAACAAAAGCAAAACAGGAGTCTAAGGCTTCATGTAGAGGTTCCTAGTCTGTGTGCTCTGAGCCCAAAAGCCACTTTGTGGGGAACCTTCATGGAAGACAGATGCAAGCCCCAAGCCAGCAGGAAATTGGAGGTGACCCCTCCACACCATGTAGGAGCTCATCCTTTTATACCCTGGAGCCTCCTTCTGTTCCTAGGGGAAATATAATTCATGTAAGCACTGAAAGGACAGAGGAACTCAAAGCTGAAATGTGCAGGGCTCAATCAATGGCATAAAAAAATTATAGAAAACACCTGCATAAATATATATATAGATGTATACAGAGGGAAATAAAACCCCAAGGGCAGCGTTGTGGCAAACTAAGACGTTAAACACCAGGACAGGGCTGGGATAGAGGGTAAGAACAACTGTCAAATTCTTGCACTTGCAAACCAATGCCTGTTGCAGACTAATGCCTATTGCAGAACATTTCTGCCTCTCCCTCAGCCCATCTGCAGGGACCGTGCCCTGCACCTTTCCTTCTTTACATCTCAGCATCTTACATGCCACCTTTCAGCCTGATTTTTCTTTTTTCCCTTTTTGTTTGATATGCAATCAACAAAGAAAAGGCAAAACAAAGAGAAAGAGGACCAAGACCTTAAGAGGCATTCTGGTAAAACTGTGCTCGGAGCAGAAGTACATTGGTTTGGATATGGAGCATTGATTTCTTTTTATCACCCTGTTTATTAACTACACAGGATTTGCTCTTAAGGAAAAAAAAAAAATCAAAATGAGCCTAGAGGAACTGTGAGAGATAAGGGCAAGGATGTTTGCTCAAGTTATTTCTCATCATGAAATGCTTTTAGCTCCAGATCTTAGGTAGGGAGCTGATTGCCCATCTTCCTTTTCAGTAGTTAAAAGAAAAAAAAAAAAAAAGAAAACCTGGCAGCTTACCAAACATTCTTTACACATAGAATTAACATCTTTTTATCTTCATGAGATAATACATTGAGCTGGAGGAGTCAGATCAGAACATGAATGTCTTTGTTGTCATTCCAACTCAAAGGAACATTTTTGGCTGTAATCAAACCTAACAGTATTTAGTGGCCTTGATTTTCCATTGCGGCATTGTGGCTTGGTGCCGGAGTAGCATCATATGGCTGGATCTTCAGATGGAGTAGGCTGGTTGGTTTACCAGTAAGGTAAAAGCTAAAGCTATTGATTTAACTGGGACTCTGTTGCTTTGATTAAGCAAAGAATCTAGCCCATTGTTTTCGGTAAAGTTACCTTGAGGTGATGCTGCAGAGTATCAGTGTTAGAATCAAGTTGCCGGGCACTGGGTACACACAAAGCAGTGAGATAATTAGTGCAATAAACAATGCAAAGGTACTGGAAAGAAAAAGTAACTCAAGGAGAAAGAGGTTTTTTCGAGGAGACAAACAGAAAGTCAGTGCCTTTACTAGAAAAGGTGGTGTTGAGCAGAGAGAATCCTTACACTAAAAAAGTAGCGACCCTGAATCTCCTGCCAGAGACCAGTTCCTAGGGAGCAGCCTGAAGGGGACAAGGCAACCCCCTGCCACTCCCCCCAAATTCTTTCCTTTGATTGTTCACCTATTTTCATATCAAAGACTCAACTTGGGTGTCTTCCATCTTGGCTATCACCATCACCAAGGAACCAGCTTCAAATCAACCTTCTTGGAAGCTGGCTTCTCAGGAAACCTTCTTCAACAACAGGTTTTACATGTCTTCTTAATTTCCCTTTCAGAAGCATCAAAGTACCCACTAATTGCTGTGCCCTGCCTCACAAATACCGGGATATGAATGGATGCATAAGACCTCCTCAGATTGGCTGACTTTCAAATATTTTGTTATTTCACTCTCAGGTAGGCAACTGAGAGTCAGAAAAATGTTGCTATAGTCAAGTTGCTTTGACGGAGCTAAACAACTGAGTGTCGCTCCACACCTCACAGCCTTCATGTTTTTCCAAGGTCTTAAATTCATTCATGTCATTATAGTCTTCATTTTTCCCAAACCTCTCTCCTTCCTGTACCAACTTAAATGAGCTCAAGGAATGACCCACTCACATCCTAGATGGAGGAGAACCAACAGTTAGATAGTTGTGTCTTGATGAGATCAGTTGTTGCTTCACCAGATGCAACGTGGATTCCAAAACCAGGTCACTGAGTGTCTACCCAAAACAGAAGGAGAAACCCCCCAAAACTATCTCAGTGGATAATGGATCCCAAGACTAGATCATCTTTAGTGACACCATATGCAGTAACATCAAACTGTCTGTTTTTATCAGCAATGAGAACAGAGATGGACACAGTGAGGAAACGACCAGATTTAATCAAGTTTCAGCTGCAGTTTCCCATACTAAAGGCTGTGCTATAAAAACCCAGGCCATGGGTGTCACACAAACCATGTAAGTGCGCAGCACCTGGCAGGATGGCCAAGTGCAAGGTCCTGCATGTGGG